>NC_090324.1:184521152-184615265 GCF_040869045.1 Eurosta solidaginis
ATGTAATTTAAGGTAAGCTAGGTGTGAGTAAATTTTTTTTTATGTAATTTTTAGAGGAGTTTTTGAACTATTTGAGAGTATTTTTAACGCAGCTTTTATAATTAAGTTTTAAAAGAGTTTTTAGGCAATTTTTAGGTAATTTTTATGACAAAATTGAAAATATATTTTAAGCAAACTTTTTGAACTAGTTTTAGCGCGTCATTTAAAATAGATTTAAGGCATTAGTACAGTAGGTATATGCTATATTTTAGATGTCTAGCTTTTTGTTTAAGTTTTAAATTTTATTTTATAAATTTCACCTAAATCAGGCAGGTTTTCATCACTCTACACTAAACTTTACACTACTTAGCTTTCAGATTAACTTCCAGAGCCTGAGTAAATTTCTCGGGCACACGTGTTTCTGTTTTTGGTTGATGGAACTGCTCGTCGATCCGATGTTTCTGGAACCGCTGCGTTTGCTTACCGGGTGTATTCGATGCCTTCCGGGACTTTTACATCCATTGAGGGTTTGAGGGTTTTATTTTCTGAATTTATTGTTTCTTTAAAAATATTTAAACGACCGCGTGGCTTGGGTGACCATGCACCATCGAAATAAAAATAAACTTTTCAACACGTCCTGACACCTTGATGTCTCCAACCAAAAATAGCGAGATCAATTTCGCGGAAATCGATCGTGCTCTCATCTTTATCTCCTCATTTTCTCAAACCCATCATGCACGCAGTTATATCGTTTTCCACAGGTGTTGCCACTGAACTATGTTTTGTAACTTTAACCCTATGACGGTCAATGAAGCTAACTACCTAGGCTTACTGATATAAGACACACCTATGAATATTTCTATCAGAAAAGGTTTTCAAGAACGAAGCCGCGCTCACTACATATGGTCGGCTTTAGACTCCAATTGCCTTTCATTTGGAATAGGGTTGAAGTAATATATGTTTATTACACCCTACCAGTGATTTGGCTTGGACAAGTCGAGTGTTTGCAAATATTAGCAGTTAGCAAAGATCCAAAACGTGATATTTAGAATATTACTTTTGGAGCTCCCAACATTTTTTATACTCAGTTGAGCAGAGCTCACAGAGTATATTAAGTTTGATTGGATAACGGTTGGTTGTACACGTATAAAGGAATCGAGATAGATATAAAAAATAAAAAAATAAATGTAAGGCGCGATAACCTCCGAAGAGATCTAAGGCCGAGCTTCTCTTCCAATTTGCGTCGTGCTCCTCTTGATTTTCCCTACAAATTGGCCGGACGGGACCTACATGTTTTATGCCGACTCCGAACGGCATCTGCAAAGCAGATGAGTTTTCACTGAGAGCTTTTCATGGCAGAAATACACCCGGAGTGCTTGCCAAACACTGCCGAGGGGCGACCCCGCTTAGAAAAATGTTCTTCTAATTGAAAAATCTTATTTCTAAAATTTTGATGTTGCTTTGCCCGGGAGTTGAACCCAGGGCGTACGGTGTGATAGGCGGAGCACGCTACCATCACACCACGGTGGCCGCCATAGGTGGCCGGTACAAACACATTCTAGAGTCACCCCTGGTCCACCTTTATGGCGGTATTTCGAAACGGCGTCCACCTATAGAACTAAGGCCCAATCCCTTTTAAAATACTCATTAACACCTTTCTTTTGATACCCATATTGTACAAACAAATTCTAGGGTCACCCCTGGTCTACCTTTATGGCGATATCTCGAAACGGCGTCCACCTATGGAACTAAGGATTACTCCCTTTTAAAATACTCATTAACACCTTTCTTTTAATACCTATATTGTACAAACAAATTCTAGGGTCACCCCTGGTCCACCTTTATGGCGGTATCTCGAAACGGCGTCCACCCATGGAACTAAGGATTACTCCCTTTTAAAATACTCATTAACACCTTTCATTTGATACCCATATCGTACAAACGCATTCTAGAGTCAACCCTGATCCACCTTTATGGCTATATCCCTAAATGGCGTCCACCTATAGAACTATGGCCCACTCCCTCATAAAATACTCTTTAACACCTTTCATTTAATACCCATATCGTACAAACGCATTCTAGAGTCACCCCTGGTCCACCTTTATAGCGATATCTCGAAAAGGCGACCACCTATACAACAACCACCACTCCCTTTTAAAACCCTCATTAATACCTTTAATTTGATACCCATATCGTACAAACACATTCTAGAGTCACCCCTGGTCCACCTTTATGGCGATATTTCGAAACGGCGTCCACCTATAGAACTAAGGCCCACTCCCTTTTAAAATACTTATTAACACCATTCGTTTGATGCCCATATTGTACAAACAAATTCTAGGGTATCCCCTGGTCCACCTTTGTGGCGATATCTCGAAACGGCGTCCACCTATGGAACTAAGGATTAGTCCCTTTTAAAATACTCATTAATACCTTTAATTTGATACCCATATTGTACAAACAAATTCTAGGGTCACCCCTGGTCCACCTTTATGGTGATATCTCGAAACTGCGTCCACCTATGGAACTAAGGATTACTCCCTTTTAAAATACTCATTAACACCTTTCATTTGATACCCATATCGTACAAACGCATTCTAGAGTCACCCCTGGTCCACCTTTATGGCGATATCTCGAAAAGGCGACCACCTATACAACTACCACCACTCCCTTTTAAACCCCTCATTAATACCTTTAATTTGATACCCATATCGTACAAACAAATTCTAGGGTCACACCTGGTACACCTTTATGGCGATATCTCGAAACGGTGTCCACCTCTGGAACTAAGCATCACTCCCTTTTAAAATACTCATTAACACCTTTCTTTGATACCCATATTATACAAACAAATTCTAGGGTCACCCCTGGTCCACCTTTATGGCGATATCTCGAAACGGCGTCCACCTATGGAACTAAGGATTACTCCCTTTTAAAATACTTATTAACATCTTTCGTTTGATACCCATATTGTACAAACGCATTCTAGGGTCACACCTGGTCCACCTTTATGGCGATATCTCGAAACGGCGTCCACGTGTGGAACTAAGCATCACTGCCTTTTAAACTACTCATTAACACCTTTCTTTTGATACCAATATTGTACAAACAAATTCTAGGGTCACACCTGGTCCACCTTTGTGGCGATATCTCGAAACGGCGTCTACCTGTGGAACTAAGGATTACTCCCTTTTAAAATAATCATTAACACCTTTCTTTTGATACCCATATTGTACAAACAAATTCTAGGGTCACCTCTGCTCCACCTTTATGGCGATATCTCGAAACGGCGTCCACCTATGGAACTAAGGATTACTCCGTTTTAAAATACTCATTAGCACCTTTCATTTGATACCCAAATCGTACAAACGCATTCTAGAGTCACCCCTGGTCCACCTTTATGGCGATATCCCGAAAAGGCGACCACCTATACAACTACCACCACTCCCTTTTAAAACCCTCCTTAATACCTTTAATTTGATACCCATATCGTACAAACAAATTCTAGGGTCGCCCCTGGTCCACCTTTATGGCGATATCTCGAAACGGCGTCCACCTATGGAACTAAGGATTACTCCCTTTTAAAATACTCATTAACACCTTTCTTTTGATGCCCATATTGTACAAACAAATTCTAGGGTCACCCCTGGTCCACCTTTATGGCGGTATCTCGAAACGGCGTCCACCTATGGAACTAAGGATATATCCCTTTTAAAATACTCATTAACATCTTTCATTTGATACCCATATCGTACAAACGCATTCTAGAGTCAACCCTGATCCACCTTTATGGCTATATCCCTAAATAGCGTCCACCTATAGAACTATGGCCCACTTTCTCATAAAATACTCTTTAAGACCTTTCATTTGATATCCATATTGTACAAACAAATTCTAGAGTCAACCCTGATCCACCTTTATGGCGATATCCCTAAATGGCGTCTACCTATAGAACTATGGCCCACTCCTTCATAAAATACTCTTTAATGCCTTTCATTTGATACACATGTCATACAAACACATTCCAGGGTTTCCCTCGGTTCATTTTCCTACATGGTTATTTTCCCTTATGTTGTCACCATAGCTCTCAACTGAGTATGTAATGTTCGGTTACACCCGAACTTAACCTTCCTTACTTGTTTTCATTTAATTTGTCTAGGATACTTTAATGCCATATGTCGAACAAAAACTTACCAATACTTTTGAAATTTGGTAGGGGCATGGATTTTATGACGCTAACTGTTTTCTGTGAAAATGGGCGAAATCGGTTGAAGCCACGCCCAGTTTTTATACACAGTTGTCCGTCTGTCCTTCCGCATGGCCTTTAACACGATAACTTGAGCAAAAATCGACATATCTTTACTGAACTTATTTCACGTACTTATCTGAACTCACTTTATCTTGGTATTAAAAATAAACGAAATCCGACTATGACCACGCCCACTTTTTCGATATCGAAAATTACGAAAAATGAAAAAAATGCCATAATTCTATACCAAATACGAAAAAAGGGATGAAACATGGTAATTGGATTGGTTTATTGACGCGAAATATAACTTTAGAAAAAACTTTGTAAAATGGTTGTGACACCTACCATATTAAGTAGAAGAAAATGAAAAAGTTCTGCAGTGCGAAATAAAAAACCATTGAAATCTTGGCAGGTATTACATATATAAATAACTTAGCGGTATCCAACAGATGAAGTTCTGGGTCACCCTGGTCCACATTTTGGTCGATATCTGGAAAACGCCTTCACATATACAACTACCACCACTCCCTTTTAAAACTCTCATTAATACCTTTAATTTGATACCAATATCGTACAAACACATTCTAGAGTCACCCCTGGTCCACCTTTATGGCGATATCTCGAAAAGGCGTCCACATATAGAACTAAGCCCCACGCCCTCTGAAAATAATCATTAACACCTTTCATTTGATACCCATATCGTACAAACAAAGTCTAAGTTGCGATACCTCGAAAAGGCGTCCACCTATAGAGCTAAGGCCCGCTCCCTTTTAAAATACTCATTAACACTTTTCTTTTGATACCCATATTGTACAAACACATTCTAGAGTCACCCCTGGTCCACCTTTATGGCGATATTTCGAAAAGGCTTCCACCTATAGAACTAAGGCCGACTCCCTTTTAAAATACCCATTAACACCTTTCGTTTGATACCCGTATTGTACAAACGCATTCTAGAGTCACCCCTGGTCCACCTTTATGGCGATATCTCTGAAAAGGCGACCACCTATACAACTACCACCACTCTCTTTTGAAACCCTCATTAATACCTTTAATTTGATACCCATAACGTACAAACAAATTCTAGGGTCACCCATGGTCCACCTTTATGGCGATATCTCGAAACGGCGTCCACCTATGGAACTAAGGATTACTCCCTTTTAAAATACTCATTAACATCTTTCATTTGATATCCATATCGTGCAAACAAATTCTAGAGTCAACCCTGATCCACCTTTATGGCGATATCCCTAACTGGCGTCCACCTATAGAACTATGGCCCACTCCCACATAAAACACCCTTTAGTGCCTTTCATTTGATGTCATACAAACACATTCCAGGGGTTCCCTCGGTTCATTTTCCTACATGGTTATTTTGCCTTATGTTGTCACCATAGCTCTCAACTGAGTATGTAATGTTCGGTTACACCCGAACTTAACCTTCCTTACTTGTTTTCTTTTCAATGCTAGTTTTGACGAGTGACGGAATTAGTTTGGATGCGATTGGTCGTCAATCTAACCAACTCAGAAAAGCTAGTGAATTCTTTCTAATGTAATTTCTGGTATTAGCGATATTGGAACAAGGTTTACTTAGTTTTAGATAGTATGCCTTGCCAGTTGTTATCCCCGAAATATATTCAGGAGTTCTCCCTTACCCTTTTTGCATTATTCAAAGCGTGCAGGTATGTATGTTGGAATGTGAAATAGTAAGAGAGATAAGACAAAATTTTGCACCAGCTACTTTTATTTTAAGTGTGCGTTAGAAGAATTTGTATACCAGTTTATTCAACTCACGACTTTCATTGACTTACAAGACCTATTTTTGTTTATGATAGAGCTTATACATATAAACCAGAAACATACTTGCGTATTTGGGTATTTGGGTAATTGAATCCCAATAAATTTCAAATGTCTGTACGCCACAGTAATGAGAATTTAGACAACCACCCAACTCCGGGGAATATTTGTGCGATTTGTATAGAGGAGACTACGAATTTTAGTTTTGTATCCACGCCATGTTTGCACGGGTTTCACCGATCGTGTCTAACGATCTGGTTGACAGATAACGAGTCATGTCCATTTTGTAGGAGAACGATTGATTCTCATTCTTTGAGGAGCTTCTCCCAACAAGATCTTCGCACGGGAATTGAGAATGAATCATCTCAAGGGGCAGTGCTAACAATAGTTTTAGAGATCTCACACCTAGGTCTAAGGCTGCTAACCATAATGTACACGACAGAGCCTTACAATACGGCACGCGGTCGACTGCTTATATGCGCCGCGGACACAACCACAGACACAATCGGGTAGATCAGAGTTATACTAATTTAGCCATTGATAGAATACAGGAAATGGTAGAAGAGACAGCTCAGAGTCAGAGGGTTACCATGACACACGAAATCTCCGAAATGGTAAGCCAAATAGTAACTCGGACGTTAGAGTCTCAACTACAAAATATTAGCCTGAATATCAACCGGGATAATAGGCAAAGATCAGACCAAGAGTCGCTCCGAAACTTATTAGACCTGCCTAATACAAGCGCAACACGACTTTCTGCATCTCAACAGCAACAAGCTACTAATAACCGTAGCGACCATGATACTTCAAATAATTGTAACAGTAACCGAAGTAATGGGAACTCACAAAATCTATCGCCAGAAGCAATTTCAAAGATTATCATTAACAGGAAGCTAACCTTTGATGGCTCTTTGGAAAATGTTTCCGTTGATCCATTGAGTTACACGATAAACGCATTGACTATTTCATCATTGCGAGGCAACCTTAATGCTCTCAGTCAAAATGCAAACATACTTTTTGAGGGAAAGGTAAAGAATTGGTACTGGAGGTATCACCATTCTGTGAGAGGTGTAGACTGCTTCGAATTATGCGAAGCATTAAAAATAAATTTTAAGGATATTCGAACAGATTACGATATCAAGGAAAGGATAAGGAATAGGAAACAGAAACAGGGGGAAACATTTGAGCAGTATTTAGAAAGTGTCATGAAATTAACGGATAATCTAAGAGAACCAATGTCAGAGCAAGAATTAGTTGAAACCCTTATTCGAAACCTACTTCCGGAAATACGTTTGGAGTTGCTTCAGTTAGAGGTATCATCCATTTCTGCATTAAGACATGCATGTAGGCGCCGCGAAAACTTTTTTGGAACGTTAAAAGGAAATACTACGCGACCGCAAATGCCACAGAATAAAAGACAGCTAGCAGAAATATTGCAAGCCGATCAGAACTCATCAAATATGGGAAACGATTTGACGGGACCTGAAGTGACCCCAAATATTGAAGAAATAGAAAGGAAATGCTGGAACTGCGATTCGTCTGGGCATAGTTACAAGCAGTGTCTCAAACCTCTTAGAGTGTTTTGCTACGGATGTGGGTTACTTGTATTCTTCTTGCCAAACTGCCCGAACTGCAATAATCCGGAAAACAAGCAAAGGGGTGTCTACAACACCACCAGCAGGCATCCCAAACAAACCCCGAACTAAAGTCGAAAATTACAGTACTTAGTACAAAATACCACTAAAAAGACTGTATCAAACATACCAGTTCACCGGATCCACCCACTCCATCGCAGGTTAGAAGAGTATACCTTGAAGAGACAGAAAATATTTTCTGATTCCCGTTCGACTGCTCGAGCCAAGGCATACTGGAAAAATGTAAAGACAAAACAAGAACAGTTATCAGCCACGGTAGTTTGCAAACTAGGAGATCTTAGACCTTACGCATCTGTAGAAATTTTAGGTAAACAAGTTTAGGGTTACTCGACTTTGGAGCTTCGGTTAGTTTTTTAGGTTCAAACTGGGTAACGGATGTGCTTTCGCAAAACCTGAAGGTTAAGAAACTGGACACAAGTCTATGCACCGCAGATGGCTCCACCCAGTCAGTTCTAGGCATTGTAACGCCAGATGCACTTTTGAAAACAAAACCTATCCTATCGAATTTTACCTTGTTCCTAGTTTAAATCAAGATGTTTACCTCGGTGTAAATTTTTGGCAACATTTTCCAATTTATCCAAACATAGTAAGTGAACTGACTACACGCGGAGAAGATGAAAATGCACATGTCCTCTCGCCGGTTCAAAATGAAAAGTTGGCCACAGCTATTCGTTGCTACCCTTCATTTGAAGAAAAGGGCTTAGGAAAGACAACCCTCGTGGAGCATGTTATTGACGTTGGGAGGCAACTCCGATAAAACAACGTCATTTCCTATACCTCCGGCAATTGAAAAGCTGATGGGCCAAGAATTAGATCGAATGTTAGCTATGGGAGTAATCGAAGAATCGAATAGCTCCTGGTCCTCGCCAGCAGTTTTAGTCAGATATCGGGTAAAGTTCGTTTATGTTTAGATAGCCGGAAGGTTAACTCTTTGACAGTAAAGGATGCTTATCCCTTACCGCAAATAGAAGGCATACTTAGCAGATTAGCTCGGGCAGAGTTTATTTCTAATTTAGACCTTGGTGTTGTTGTTTTTGTAGCGATAAAGTTGCTCCCCGAAGGCTTTGGGGAGTGTTATCGGTGTGATGGTCCTTTGCCAGATACAGATCCGGTACGCTCCGGTAACACAGCACCATTAAGGTGCTAGCCCGACCATCCCTGGAACGATTTATATGACCACATTAAACCTTCAGGCCATCATCCTTCCCTCCCCACCCCCAAGTTCCATGAGGAGCCTGGGTCGCCAGAGCCTCGTCTGTTAGTGAAGCAGGATTCGCCGCCGATAGGTGAGGTTGACAATTGGGCTTGGAGAAGCTCTATATTGCGCTGGCAACCTGAAGGGTTGCGCTACACAGCCCCTTGAATCTTGTATTTTAGTCGCCTCTTACGACAGGCATACCTACCGCGGGTATATTCTGACCCCCTAACCCGCTGGGGGATAGTTTAGACCTTAAGGACGCATTCTGGCAAATCCCGCTTCAGTTGGATTCGCGCGAAAAAAGGAAATGAGTTTACTGTGCCCAATAGGCCATTATATCAATTTAAAGTAATGCCATTCGGTTTGTGCAATGCACCCCAAACTATTTGCCAGTTAATGGATAAGGTCATTCCTTATTATCTCAAAGAACGTGTCTTCGTCTACCTTGACGACCTCCTGCTGATATCATAAGATTTTGAATCTCACCTAAATTTTGTTTAAAGCAAGTTCGCTACTTAGGTTATGTTGTGGGACGTGGTGGCCTTCCTGATAAAGTGTCAGCAATCGTAGAATATCCGCCACCGAAATCTGTGAAACAGTTACGCCGCTTCTTGGGAATGACTGGCAGGTACAGGAGATTTATAGCGAATTTTGCTGCGACTACCCACCCCTTAACTGAACTCCTGAAAAAGGGGTCACGGTTTCCATTGGACTGAAGAAACACAGAATGCTTTCGAGCTTCTGAAGCAAAGTTTAACGTCAGCACCTTTATTAGCGAACCCCGATTTCAGTAAACCATTCCTAATACAGAGTGATGCGAGTCAGTACGGCGTAGGCGCAGTCCTCGCTCAAACAAATGAGATGGGAGAGGAAGTCCCTATTGCGTATATGAGCCAGAAACTGAATAAAGCACAGCGTGGTTATTCCGTGACAGAACAAGAATTTTTGGCGGCAGTTCGAGCTGTGAAAAAGTTTAGACCTTACATTGAAAGCCAAGCATTATCACCGATCATATCAGCCTACGATGGTTGATGAAGCAAACTGATCTCAGCGGTCGTTTGGCGCGCTGGGCACTTAATTTACAAGCTTTTGATTTTATGATTGAACACAGCGGGAATACAGACCAACAAAAAACCGCCTGGAAACTCGTCGTACCGAACGATTGCATAATCAAGTTTTATTTAATGCCCATGACGTGGATACAGCCTCGCATGGCGGAGTTGCTAAAACACTAGAACGAATAAGGAGATATTTCTACTGGCCAGGTTTATATCGGGCTGTGAGGGAGTATATTTCGCGTTGTGAAGTTTGTAAGACGGCGAAACATTCTACCAAAGTTCTCAGACCACCTATGGGTAACTTTACGCCAACCGAACGGATCTTTCAAAGACTTTATATTGATTTGATAGGACCATTTCCACGGTCCAAAAACGGACATATCGGTCTATTAATTGTACTCGATCATATGTCTAAATTCAGGTTCTTGTGGCCACTTAAGAAGTTTACAAAATGACCTATTATACGTTTTTTGAAGCAACATGTATTCGACACATTCGGTGTGCCTGAGTTTACTGTGAGTGACAACGGTAGCCAATCTCGGTCACATGATTTCGAAGGTTTCCTTAAGAAGTGTAGTGTTAAACATATTCTAGTGGCAATATACTCACCCCAAAGTAACAGCTCGGAAAGAGTAAATCGCTCAATCAATGTTGCACTTCGTGCTTATATAAAAGCCGACCAGCGGGATTGGGATTTACATTTAAGCAGTATAAACTGTGCCTTGAGAAAGTCAATACATCAGACCATTTGTCAATCCCCGTATTTCGTATTATCCGGGCAACATATGATCACCCATGGTAATGACTACGAGTTGCTAAGAAATATAGATATGGTAAGCGAAGGGAAGGTTGAAACTCAAAAAAATAGACATGGCGGTTTGGCTCTGGCAAGGGACATGGTTGGTGAAAATACTTGTAAAGAAAGCTTGGGTTGGTGTCGAAATTCTGTATGTACAAAATTCTAAAAACAAAATTCTGCTTTCTAAAATTCTGCTTTCAAAATTCTGTATTACAAAATTCTGTATTAAAATATAATGTTAACAATTTTAAAGAGGTCATGTAATTATTTTGAAAAAGTGCGCCATGCACAGTAATTCTGCGTAGAACACCTTTCTGCATAGGCGGCTTTCGGCCGCGCTTATAAAAAATAACCCTGGGCTACGCCATGCCAAGTCCGAGTGTGTGGTATAACCGTTGCTACCGCCACGGTCATGTCCTTCTGCATAGTATACCCTTCTGCGTAGGCGGCCTTCGGCCGCACTTCAAAAAAAAATAACCCTTAGCCGATCCAACACCGGCTACGCCATGCCATGATTCCGGAATTTTGACTTCCAGAATTAAACATGCAGAATTTTGAAAAAGCAGAATTTTAGAAAGCAGAATTTTAGAAAGCAGAATTTTAAAAGCAAGATTTTAAAAAAGCTGAATTTTGTTCAAGCAGAATTTTTTTGCAATTTACAGAATTTTGTCACCCAGAATTTTGTAATACAGAATAATGACACGCTCCCAGAAAGCTTACGAAACTAGTTCAAAAAGATACAACTTACGTTCTCGACCCGTTAGTTTTAATGTTGGTCAGGAGGTACTGCGTCGAAACTTCACCTTGAGTAAAGCTTCCGAGAAGTATAATAGCAAATTAGCTAAAACATTCTTAAAAGCTAGAGTTCGAAGTAAGGTGGGGAGATCATGCTTACGTTCTCGACCCGTTAGTTTTAATGTTGGACAGGAGGTACTGCGTCGAAACTTCACCTTGAGTAAAGCTTCCGAGAAGTATAACAGCAAATTAGCTAAAACATTCTTAAAAGCTAGAGTTCGAAGTAAGGTGGGGAGATCATGCTATGTTCTAGAGGACACATCAGGCAAATTATTAGGTACGTTCCACGCGAAGGATATTCAACCTCTCAGCTAGTACACAATAATTCGCCATTTTTCAGTTTTAAAAAATGTTTTATTATTTCAGCATCTCTAAAACCTGTTTTGTTATGGCTGTCAGCTATCCTAACTATTTTTTCTGCATTCTCCTTGATCTGTGGTCATACGTTTGTCTCCGGATATGATCACTCATATCAGTCAATCAGAAGTGATCAGTATAACAAGTTATTCAAAACGTCAACTCTTAACTGAACATATCTTTTTCTTTTGCGTTACCCAACACTTCCATTTTGTGTCAGAATAGCTGAGAATGAGAGAACTGAAAGGGTGATGCGAAAGAAATTGGTTTGGCTCGGCCATTTTAATCGAATACGTGAAGGAAGCCACTTCTACTCAGGAGAAGGGAAGTAAAATTTATTTTGTGACCTAAAAAGTAAAGTTTTTATATCGGGATTTATATACGCAATCGTTAGTAATCACGCCAAAAATTTAGCACGGCTGTGTTAGGAAAAGCCACAGAGGCTTATCCGTGCCTGTATTTCGCAAATAAAAATAAGAATTCGTTGTTGCAAAGAATTATTTCCCCTAAAGAAGATACTGCGCTTGCCCTTCGGGAATTCCTTGGCAATAAAAGCTGCCAAAGCTCCAATTGCTGAGCTAAGGCGATCCTGAAGGCCAGATGTGAATGGAGTATCGATTATCCCACGTCATTTGAAGAGAATATTCCTAGGATTAACAAAACATCGGATGCAGGTATAAAAACAGAGAACCAACGTGATTGTGAAGCGAATGTTCATTTTTAGCGAACCCAATTAACGTCGAACTTGCTGGCGCTAAAGCTGCCATCAGCACTGAATTCCACAATAAATCCGCAGAAGTGGGAAGTAGAGTGAATTGATACAGAAAACACCAGTAGAGGAGCGCATATACCGCCGCACGTTGGCTGGGTAAAATTGTTATTGTGATACGTTCGACAATGTTACTTCCGAAGCACTCCGCATGCATCATTAATTTACTAGGAGGAATTAACTTTTGTGCCACCTACGCAAAAATCATACTAAGGTGGGTTGGTAAATTTTAAAAACAACAAAACAACAACCGAAAAGAAACCGAATCTAATGACCAAATGAATGAACCAACGTGCATTGGTGAAAATATTGAAATTCGTGTTGGATCCTTGTGGCAGGACGTAGGCTGCTGAATGTGAGATCATCTTCATTCAATACATCTATATTACATATCGCGTTAATATACTCAGTTTATGTAATGATTTGGTTTTTGGAAATGCAACTCCTAGCAATATTAGTGTACGTAGTATGTGGCACTTTTATGTGGTCACCAAAACATAGGTTGTACAAACAAAAACCATAAAACTAAGTCAATACCAACCATACGGAGCTGACCGCACAGTCCTTAAAACAAGCAAAGCAATTATTTAGTTTCCTACCTAAAATGTACCAGTAAATAAGAATCGATAAATAAGAGTTTACTCTTATTAAAATTTAAAAGGAAAACCAAAAAAATAATATTCGCAATGATGATACGTAAAGACTAAGAAAAGAAAATTTTTAGAGTGTGCAATTGTATATATTTAAACCAAACAACGTAACAACAATTTTACAGTGGAGCCCTGCAGCTGTTTGCGCAAACAAACCTGGAGCACCCACCCGAATGTAAGTCACACCGTATTGCATATTTACACCTATATATATATATATATATGTATTTACTTTATATATTTTTCTTTTCATATTGCTGATTTTTGATAGCCTTGTAAGTACTTATTATTGTAAAAAAATTTAATGAGCTGATAGGCCTTAGTTAAATAAAACACAATATTTAAAGTTGTGTTTTAGTTTTACTTCGTCGATATTTCGATTTCAGTCTGAAATCATCTTCAGGACTGTCAAACACAAATAGAAAAAAGGACTATTAGAATAATATTATATTTTGCATATAGGTATATAATAAAGCAACTTACACATATGACTATGTTTGATCGACTGATCAGATGTTCAAAAATTAAGTATAACAAAGCATAACAACGAAAGTAAACAATAGAAAATACCGCAAGTGTAAACAAATTTTTGCAATAACAATAATACATAGGACAAAGAACAATAAGACAGAAAAAATGCATGAGCCATAACTATGGTGTTTAGTTGTTGTCATTGGATAGATTTTGAGCGGGATGTTGGCTGGACGCTGTTTGAATTTGCTGAGCACCGTGAGGCTTGCACTGCATTTTGTTGTTGTTTCAGCAATAGATGTCGATATGCATATGCACATTGGTCGGTGTCGCTTTTAAAATTCATTCTCTTATCATTAGGTGTGCTCATAATATGGAGCATTTCCAAAGTAAAACATTATAATAAGCGTTTTACTTTGGAAATGCTCCATATTATGAGCACACCTAATGATAAGAGAATGAATTTTAAAAGCGACACCGACCAATGTGCATATGCATATCGACATCTATTGCTGAAACAACAACAAAATGCAGTGCAAGCCTCACGGTGCTCAGCAAATTCAAACAGCGTCCAGCCAACATCCCGCTCAAAATCTATCCAATGACAACAACTAAACACCATAGTTATGGCTCATGCATTTTTTCTGTCTTATTGTTCTTTGTCCTATGTATTATTGTTATTGCAAAAATTTGTTTACACTTGCGGTATTTTCTATTGTTTACTTTCGTTGTTATGCTTTGTTATACTTAATTTTTGAACATCTGATCAGTCGATCAAACATAGTCATATGTGTAAGTTGCTTTATTATATACCTATATGCAAAATATAATATTATTCTAATAGTCCTTTTTTCTATTTGTGTTTGACAGTCCTGAAGATGATTTCAGACTGAAATCGAAATATCGACGAAGTAAAACTAAAACACAACTTTAAATATTGTGTTTTATTTAACTAAGGCCTATCAGCTCATTAAATTTTTTTACAATAATAAATATTTTTCTTTTCATAAACAAATAGTAGTTGTACGCTAACTACCGTATTTTCTTTTCTTCAAATCATTCAAAGTTTGAACGAACATTACCAAGGTTTGAATGAGCATCATTCGCGTTTTCCTAACTTGCATTTCCACCTTTCGCTTTGATATCATGCATGTTAGTTGATCTTTTCTTCATTTGTAGACATACGTACATATGTACATAAATATATAGGCGAATTTGTACGGAGGAATTCCCGATAAAGAGTTGGTTCGTGATACATATAGGTGTGGAAATGTATGTCATATTTATTTAGCTAAATGATGAGAAGACAATTATATACTAATATCGTAATTAATAGAGAATAGACTTTTCGGGCATATAACCCAACGAACGAAATAGACATATTGTAAATTCGGATGAAAAGATTCAAAGTTAAGCCAGAGAATTTAAACACAATGAGAAGGCGTTTTTTTGGCATCCATTGCTTACGATCCATTTGCATGTGACACGTCTTGCACTTCACCACTATTCCCCAAATTCATGTTAACTTAACAGGGTGCAAGACGTAACAGAAATTTCTCTTAACGATTTTCTCTGTTCGTCTGTTACCAAAAAATTCTCTGATCAGAGCAAGTATATTGCAAATTTAATTCTCTGATTTTTTGTAAATAAATTATGATGGTTGGAAGGTTGAAGTCTTCGGCATAGCCGAAGACAGTCCTGTCCTTACTTGTTTTTTTTTTCATATTCAAAGTGTGAATTTGAATCTGTGCCTATGATTCAGGGCAAAACAAAAACAAAAGTGCTACAAGTGTATAGGGGTTGAGCAGCTCCGATGTAAAGAAATATTTTGACAAGTATAAAATACATTATTCAGTCAACAAATATAGTCAAAAAAAATTGAGAAAACTGAATTAAAAATTATTATAAATTTTTGATCTCCTACAGTAAACACATTTGATTCAAATATGATTCCAAAATGTGGTTGAAAAAATATATTCAGTGTTTGATCATCTAAAGTATTCATATTTGATTATTTCTTTTGTTCAATTGTATGGTAACTCATTATTTTGTCAGAAAGAGTAATCAAATTATATTGATATGTAGGGAAATTGAAAATTTAATCACCTAAATTGTGAGTGGGTATAAACAAACCTAGATTGGTATATATGTATGTACACACATATATTCCTAAACTAAAGATCAGCCTACACCCCCATTTCCCGCCCACTTCATTGATACCAATATATCCATGCATAAGCTAACAAATGTTTGTACATTCACATGTTCAAATAAAAGACAAACTGTTTCAATCAACCACTTCCTACAAAAACTATTCTTACGCACAAGCATATGTACAAATCTACATATGTTTATATGTAAGCTAAGAAATATTTTTATATTCGCATGTTGACAAACAAAACAAAATTCACTTCAACCATCCAACCATACGCACAAGCACACATACATATTTACATATGTATGCTCATGTTTTGTATGTAAATCACAAAATCCTGAAAACTAGCTTCCTCTTGATTTTTCATTCATAAATTCTTCTTCTTAAGTTGTCCAAATTGATGATAGAATTTTGCAATTCGGCAACATGGCATTTGATAAAATCGTCAAAAGACAAATTTTTGCGATTTTATAAATTCCAACTTCGATGCATATTGGGGGTATTCATTATGACGAGCATAACTACTTTCATAACCCCGCAATTTTCCTTTGAAATAATACCAAACTATTTATAAGCCAGTATGAAAGTACTAATATGGTAGTAAAAAATGCAAATAAACATGCACAGATATTGCCTAGTAAATGTCCACTAACATATTAGCAATATAATCTAAAAATTTCCATCCATTGTTCATAAAAATTATTGCAAATAATTTTCTCATATCCTGAATTGCCGAGTTGTCACAGCTTATGGACATTTTTATTTGCTATTTGAAACCCCCTATCATATTCTGCCGAAAAATTGTTCGCGCAGTCACGCAGCCAAATTTGCAGCAACTGTGTTGCAGTTGCTACATAAGAGTGGTGTTTTACCCGTTTCTGGCCCGAATTCGCACTGTGACGTCATACTGTATATGCTGACTTGTTTATCACATGTCAGTACAAAGTAAGAATTTTACATTATTTTCATAGATAAAAATAAATAAAGAGCAATAAATTCGTTTATTTTATTTAATAATTTGGGAAAAATTTAAACAACGTGACATCAGGACGGACAAGGCGACAGCTGTTTCGATTATACCTTGTAAATCTCTTCAAAGCCTTTTCTCCCGGGAGTGGGAGTCGAACTCGCACCCCTACGATAGTTGAAATTATTAAATAAATTATAAAAATTAAAAAATTGCTTCAAATAAATGTTTTCATACATTTAAAAAAAAAGCAATATGGGCAATCCCCGATTATTAAAAATCGTTTATTTTAATTTTATAATAAATTCCCCTTTTAGCTGTGAGTTATTAAAGGTATAAACGGCAACACTTTTAACCACCGACGACACATAATTTGGCTCGTGCCTATTGTATTTCGTCGGCTAATTGCTACGAGCATTGATATTTACATATCCATGGCCGTATACGCGGATTGCCATAATTGATTTGGTCGCTTCATAACGCGGAAAGCGACAAGTCGTTTTATTAATAACTTAAGACACTGCCACAGCATCAAAGCGACCAAGCTTTTTATACATGTCTGCCTTTAATTGGAGTATTATTGAATATGTATATATGTATGTACATTTGTACTTTTTTGCTTTGGTTTGTATTTTCATACATATATATTCAATGATACAATGCTCAACATCTGATCAACAGGCACATGTCTTTTGTGTATTGTTGGTCTTATTTACATATTTAAGGGTTGATTTGAGACAGGTCAAATGTATTTAAGTTTGACTTGGCTTATCAAACCTACCTTTGAAAATATTCAAGTACATAGGTACTTACATCATTGTACTGAATAACACATATAAAATGCTTTAGGAAATTTCTTTATAGGTACCTCCCCTCCCACCCGTAGTCCAAATAATAACTAAATATTTTTTTATTAATTCAATTGTTATCAAATATTTTATTTATTTCAATTTTTCAATTTATTAATAATTCATACTTCATTGTTAATATGCATACATTTTATGCAAATTAACGTTTTATAAATATGCAATGGATTTCGTGTGCACAGAAATTCCAAGTGTGCAAATGCCGTCGGCAAAACACTATTTGCATGCATATTTCAATTTGCATACATTTTCCAAACATTTTAATTTATTAACAAAAAGGGATGGGATAATTCATAAATGTATGATTAATTTACAATAGGTTTTTGTTTGTAAAGAAATAAGCAAAATTTCTGCAATTTGCATCAACATAAAACAAGCAAATATATTGCTATTATTATATTAATTAAGTTCAAATTCATATTAAATCATAAAACAAGCAAATATATTGATACAAGTAATAAAATTTAAATTTAATTAATCCTACTAAATACCTATATTCCCACAAAGAAATCATATTAAGAGAAAATCCAGAGAATTTATACACCAGCTGAAACTGTTGACAGAGAATTTTCTGCTGTTAACTGGTTAACATTGAAATTGGATTGTGTGTGGTGAAGTGCAAGACGTGTTCACATGCAAAAAAGTTGGAATCTAGCAAAAACGCCTTCTCATTGTGTTTAAATTCTCTGGTTAAGTTTTAAGCTTAAGAAAAAACACGTTGGATTTTATTGGAATAAGGGTGAATAATCGAAATGGCTCGTTGTTAAAACGCTATTAATGTAAACTTGTAAATAATCTAAAGACAAGGTTTTTTTTTGAACTTTCTTTATTGAATGACAATTCTCATTTAGAGTCGTTACTTATAATACTGTTAGATACATGAAACCATATACGTATATATATACACACATAAAATTTTCTAATATCATACAATTATAAGGAGTATGTAAGGAGATGTTCAATGCACTATCCTCTTACCTATACCAATTTTTTTATGAAATTAATGTTTAGAGTTAAACCGCATTGACGAATTATTTTCTGGAGTTTTGTAATCATTTACAAAGGGTTCAGGATCCAAAAGTTTATAATCGTATGCCTCCAACATTTATATACGTTATTTTTTTTCTGAAAGAAGTTGAATAAATTATATAATACTAAAAATGCGTTATGTGCCTTCACAAAGCAAGTTTGCTTTAAGGCATTAGTAAAAACTTTTATAGAAATGCCTGTTGAAGAATATATAGATGGCACAGTACTTTACATACATAAGGTTATTAAAATTATAGTTTTCAAATAATGAATAAAGTTTAGATTATTGTTTTGGTCTTGTAAGCAAAATATGTAGTCGTGAGTTTATTTATTTTGGTTGGGTATGGGAGAGTGCCAGTAACTCTCAATACAAGGTAGGGCAGGGAATTGAGAAGACGCCAGAGGAGTAACGACACGTATCTCCTCTACACGCTGGTGTATACATTTTCCTTTTGCTGATGCACACTTTACTTTTGCATAGTCTTTTTTTTTTGGTTGTGCGTTACGACCTTTACCTTCAGGTTTTTCATTCCACTGCTGTAAGAAGTCCGCCCGTTCCTACTATGCCAGTCAATAGCGTAAATAACGAATACAGGCTGTGTGCTTTTTGCTTTTTGTGCTGTTCTACAGTGAACAACTGGAATGCTGAAGATAAAGTTGCTGCACTCTTCGTAGCATTGAAAGGACCAGCTGCCGAAATCTTACAGACTATTGCAGAGTACGAACGGAACAGCTATGAAGCATTGATGGTCGCTGTCGAGAGACGTTATGGAAGCGAGCATAGAAAACAGATATTCCAAATGGAGTTGCAAAACCGTCACCAAAGAGCGAATGAGACTTTGCAGGAGTTTGCCTCGGATGCTGAAAGGTTGGCACATTCAGAGGGAATGTGGATGGTAAAGAACGTGTACTGACTATAGATACGGGCACATCTCATTCCTTGATCCGAACTGATTTGGTCAACAGGAGAATAAAACCGTTACCTGGAGCAAAGTTGCTACGGTTACTGGCGAGTATAACCAAGTTCAGGGAGAAGTGATATGTTAATTCTTGATTGGGAAGGTCACGGTTCTACACAAATTCGTTGTGGCGAAGATCGTTGAAGAATTTATATTGGGAGTGGACTCCTTGGTTGACCATGACATCAAGATCGATATGCAGAAAAGGGTGATGCGTTATGAGAACCAGGATATAACGCTTAACTTCAAGTTAGAGAAAGGGTTCAGTAGTAATCGAGTACTGGTGGAGAAGACTCGACAAAAACCGCGGAAGTCAAAGGCAAAGGTTAATAGGTCGAATGGGCCAAATAAAGCAAAACCAAAAGTACCTGCGAGAGAAACACTGGCATTGACAAAACCTAAAAGACGCAGCAACAAATTTCCGAGAAAGAATGCGAGGGTAGTTTCAAGCCGGAGCGCACTACTGTTGTGAAATGTGGGAACGATACTGATTAAGCGAAGCCAATCCGTCAAGCGCAAGATCTACGAAGTAGTTCATTGGCCAAGCAACAGAGTGCGAGGGAACGATCCAGGATAATGAGTAGTAAGATGAAACTCAGGTACGACAAGGAAAATAATTTGGAAGGTTTCCGGGAGGGAGATTTGGTACTGCTATACAACCCTCACCGGCGGAAAGGTGTTCCATCCAAATATCAGTGTAAAAAGGATCAGTTATACCATCTACCGCATACAAACAATTGGGAAACCACGAAATAGAAGGGTGGTTCATTTGGAGAGGCTAGTAGCGGTTAGATCGAGAGATTCATCTGATCGGGACGATCAGACTTAGGTGGAGGGCAGTGTCACGGATTATAGCATCACTAAGCTATACCATCACTAAGGCGATGCTAAGGCCATGCTAAGCGGTATTCACGTCAATAATCAAATCATGTATACCCATATATAAGGCAGCCGAGAGATGTCACACACAGATGCATTTACTTATACGCCTATGTGTGTGCGAAAGACTGTAAACTACAAACTCACATACATCTGAGAGACGCTGAAAAGTAGACAATTGCAAACAAGTAGAAACTATATGAGAAAATATAAACACACGAAACAGTTGGTAAGTTCTGGAAATAGAAGAGCCTAGATGTGTGCAGCGAAAACTATAAAAGCGGCGCAAGCGAGTAAGAAGTAATTCAGTTTGATTTGAGATTTCGATTAAGACGCTATCTAGCGAGCAAGAGCAGTATTATTTTGAATAGTAGAGTTTCATTTGAGCTATCAATCAGTTTGGTTATTAAGCAAGCTATTCGTTGCAAAGTTTGAGTGTTATTGTGAAGTATTTTAATAAATGCCATTTTGCATTATTAAATATTGGAGTTATTTATTCAACAGTTTAGTGATCGAACTTAGCAAAAGGGCAAATAAGAGGATTTGCAAGTAAATTCGTTACACTATATTACAAAAACGTACTGGTCACTGCGTCATCTTCAACATATATTACACTGGGCAAACAGCTCCCTCATTAGCATTTTGCGTTGACTCCTTTATGAGCGCTTCATGTCGGCTTCCTAATGGGCACACATCTCCTTTCAGAGCAATTCTCGTCCTTTAGAGATCCCCACGACGGCTCCCTGCTTGGGCATACGTATAAGAATTAATGCACAACAATCTATCCTACTTATAAATTTGTAGAATAAATATGTTATTTATATCGCATATACTACATATTTTAAGTAAATTGAACATTTTAGTCTGTATAAATTTTAAATTGTAGACTAATAAATAAATAAATAAATTACGCCTTAGATATTAATAGCCTTTTTAATGACCTTGCGGATATCAAATGCTCTATTTGTTGGGGCTTCAGTTCTGTAAACGAGAAATTCTTAATAATACAATTCTGCAGACGTTAAGACATCATGTGCCAACCAAAACCGTAGTAAGCAGATCGCCATCTTGTCGCTGGTTTAATAATCTGGTACGAGCGGCTATTTAAAAGCGAAATAATGTTTACTGTAAGTGGTAAAGGAATCGGACGGAAACGAATTGGAGTGCATTTAGGTTAGTAAGAAATGAAAGAACATTAATCATTAACCGTGAAAAGAGAAACAATTTCGCTAAAACGCTGTGCCCCTCCCTGCCTAATAATAGCTGTATTTTTTTAAATCTATAGACGTTTACGCTTAAACTTTATATGGACTGTTAAGCGTCAAACTTTAAATACACCCCTGAAATTTTCTGCGCATAAAATTAATACTTGTAAATTTCAATACGCATTATACTCAGATGTAACTGTAATATGTGTCTATGTTTCACCTCTACACTAGTTCTATGTATCACCTCTTAAAATAGTGCGTGTCCATAATTCATCGCAACTGATTCAGCTATAAGTTATGCACTACGGCCGTCAGAGGGTTGTGACTCCGCTTTTCGGTACACCCTTTGATGTAGCCAGTTATTTAACCACTGCCGCTAGATGGGTCTCCAAAGCATTATCTAAGCGAAGATAAGCGTTCTTTTTCTGCGCGCAAAGGTAAACGTATACGCATGTAAAAAAAAAAACACGGCCAATGTGTTATGGCGTAATTTAAAAGCCCTACGTGTTCATGTTAGAGATAACTCCGTCTGTACGCTCGACCCTGATACCCGGAATGTAGCGTTTTTGCAATGTTTCCTTCCCTAGCTCCCTGTTCGAGTTCATCTTTGTTCGCATCCCACTGTGATGTTATTCCCCCAAGTCGAATGTTTGAGTTCCTTGTAGTGACCGAGCTTGCTGTGGAGAAAAACTTGTATAGAATACGGTCCAGTACTATTGGTGAAGATGAGATTCCCGTAAAATTGTTAAAATTTATTTGACTCTATATCTTACCTACCCTTACGCACATAAATAACCATAGTTTCACAACATCTTACTTCCCTAGTACGTGGAAAATTGCCACTGTGATTCCTGTGGCCAAAAACAAATCTGCTTCTATGCCCATGGACTTACGACATATCAGTATACTGCCAGCTTTGTTGAAAGTTGCTGAATCAATAACACCTGAGCAAATTTACTCTCTTGTCAATGAGTTCAATCTTTTATCGAATTTCCCGTCTGGATCTAGAGGTAAACCCAGCTGCTCCCCATCTATGATAAAAATACTGGATGACATTACAATTGCTTTTGACAAAAAATATCTGACCCTCCTGTGCCTACTGGATTTATCTAAAGCTTTTGACTCTGTTGAACATAACCTTCGTTGTCTTAAACCGCAAAATCAGTTTGGATCTAGCTCAACATATAATCTCTTCTGTTGGCAAGATATACTACACCCTAAGGAGCTTTCGGATGTCTGCTGGATATACACCGGCTAGCATAAGGGGAAACTTGCCACTCAACTTATAATGCCTATAATTTATTACTCCGATCTCGTGTATATTAAGCTAGACTCTCAGTCTGCACACAAATTGGATGTGGTTTCTTCGGGCTAACGAGATTTGCGCATATTTCTGCCTGGAGGACAAGTCTTTTGGAGTGTGAACTCTCTGAGTACCTATAAGTTAGAAATTGCATGTTTCTTCTCCACCTTATAAAGGAAAATTCGCCTATTTATCTCTACGAAAAGCTAATATTTCCTAGGTCTGTTCGTTCTTATGATCTGATTGTGCCGCTATATAACTTTCTCTCATCTGCTAGACAATTTTTCATCAATGCTACTCGTTTATGGAACTCAATTCTTTCTACTATACGCATTAGTCTAAATAAGAGCAACGTTAAGACTATTTTAACCTAATATTTCAGTAATCTTGTAACTTAACCGATTTTTGTTTGATAGCTTCTTTGTTCTTTTTACCCTGAGAAATGCTTCCTAAAACCTCATGTATGTTCTTGTTATATGGTTTATTTATTTACATTTTTATACTCAGTTGAGCAGAGCTCACAGAGTATAATAACTTTGTTTGGATAACGGTTGGTTGTACAGGTATAAAGGAATCGAGATAGATATAGACTTCCAAATATCAAAATCATCAGTATCGAAAAAAAATTCGATTGAGCCATGTCCGTCCGTTAACACGATAAATTGAGTAAATTTTGAGGTATCTTGATGAAATTTGGTATGTAGGTTCCTGGGCACTCATCTCAGATCGCTATTTAAAATGAACGATATCGAACTATGACCGCGTCCACTTTTTCGATATCAAAAATTTAGAAAAACAGAAAAAGTGCGATAATTCATTACCAAAGACGGTTAAAGCGATTAAACTTGGTACGTGAGTTGAACTTATGACGCAAAATAGAAAATTAGTAAAAGTTTGGACAATGGGCGTGGCACCGCGCAATTTTAAAAGAAGGTAATTTAAAAGTTTTGCAAGCTGTAATTTGGCAGTCGTTGAAGATATCATGACGAAATTTGGCAGGAACATTACCCCTATTACTATATATACGCTTAATAAAAATTATCAAAATCGGACAACGACCACGCCCACTTTTTAAAAAAAAATTTTAAGTCAAATTTTAACAAAAAATGTAATATCTTTACAGTATATAAGTAAATTATGATATGGTGCAACAAAATACAAAAATAAAAGAAAATTTCAAAATGGGAGTGGCTCCGCCCTTTTTCATTTAATTTGCCTAGGATACTTTTAATGTCATAAGTCGAACAAAAATTTACCAATCCTTGTGAAATTTGGTAGGGGCTTAGATTCTAAGACGATAACTGTTTTCTGTGAAAAGGGGCGAAATCGGTTGAAGCCACGCCCAGTTTTTATACACAGTCTGTCCTTCCGCTCTGCCGTTAACCCGATAACTTGAGCAAAAATCGATATATCTTTACTAAACTCAGTTCACGTACTTATCTGAACTCACTTTGTATTGGTATAAAAAATGGCCGAAATCCGACTATGACCACGCCCACTTTTTCAATATCGAAAATTACGAAAAATGAAAAAATGCCATAATTCTATACCAAATATGAAAAAAGGGATGAAACATGGTAACTGGATTGGTTTATTGACGCAAAATATAACTTTAGAAAAAAATTTTGTAAAATGGGTGTGACACCTAGCATATTAAGAAAATGAAAAAGTTCTGTGGGGCGAAATCAAAAGCCCTTGGAATATTGGCAGGAATACTACTCGTGGTATTATATATATAAATAAATTAGCGGTATCCGGCAGATGATGTTCTGGGTCACCCTGGTCCACATTTTGGTCGATATCTCGAAAACGCCTTCACATATACAACTAAGGGCCACTCGCTTTTAAAACCCTCATCGTACAAACAAACTCTAGAGTCACCCCTGGTCCACCTTTATGGCGGTATTTCGAAAAGACGTCCACCTATAGAACTAAGGCCCACTCCCTTTTAAAATACAAACAAATTCTAGAGTCACCCTTGGCCCACCTTTATGGCGATATCTGGTAAAGGCGTCCACCTATAGAACTAAGCCCACGCCCTTTTAAAATACTCATTAATACCTTTCATTTGATACACATATCGTACAAACAAATTCTAGAGTCACCCCTGGTCCACCTTTATGGAGATATCTCGAAAAGGCGTCCACCTATAGAACTATGGTCTACTCCCTTTTAAAATACTCATTAACACCTTTCATTTGATACCCATATCGTACAAGCAAATTCTAAAGTCACCCTTGGTCCACCTTTATGGCGATATCTGGAAAAGGCGTCCACCTATAGAACTAAGCCCACGCCCTTTTAAAATACTCACTAACACCTTTCATTTGATACCCATATCGTACAAACAAATTCTAGAGTCACCACTGGTCCACCATTATGGAGATATCTCGAAAAGTCGTCCACCTATAGAACTAAGGCCCATTCCGTTTTAAAATACTCATTAACACCTTTCATTTCATACCCATATCGTACAAACAAATTCTAGAGTCACCCTTGGTCCATTGGTTAATTTTCCTACATGGTTATTTTCCCTTATTTTGTCACCATAGCTCTCAACTGAGTATGTAATGTTCGGTTACACCCGAACAAATTCTAGAGTCAAACCTGGTCCACCTTTATGGCGATATCCCTAAATGGCGTCCATCTATAGAACTATGGCCCACTTCCTCTTAAAATACTCTTTAATACCTTCCATTTGATACACATGTCATACAAACACATTCCAGGGTTACCCTGGGTTCTTTTTACAACATGGTGATTTTCCCTTACTTTTTCTCCACAGCTCTCAACTGAGTATGTAATGTTCGGTTACACCCGAACTTAGCCTTCCTTACTTGTTTTTTTCTAATTTACTCCATTTCAATGTATGATAATCTTATATATAAAATTCTCGTGTCACAATGTTCGCTTCGGTACTCCTCCGAAACGGCTTGACCGATTCTCATGAAATTTTGTGAGTATATTGAGTATGTCTGAGAGTCGGCCAACATCTATTTTTCATACCGCTGGGAGGCTAGGGTCTCGAGATATAGCCCAAAACGTGGACCGGGTACCCCTAGAATGTGTTTATACAATATGGATATCAAATGAAAGCTGTTGATGAGTGCTATAGTACAGGATAATTTTCATACAACTGGGAGGCTAGGGTCTCGAGATATAGCCCAAAACGTAGACCAGGGTAGCCCAAGGATGGGTTTTTACATTATGGGTATCAAATGAAGCTGTTGATGAGGGATTTCCTACAGAGTATTTTTTAAGCCGCTCGGTGACTAGGTAGCTCTGTCGTAGTTTTAAATAGTGGGAGTGGGAGTCGGAGTGGGAGTGGGATGGGAGTGCGAGTAGGAGTGGTCTTATAAAAATGGAAATTTAATTTTATTAAAAAATGTAATTTAACAATTAAGATTTTCATAGTTTCCAAAAATTTTAATCAATCATTATGAATGTTTATTTTGAAATATCGATGGAAATATTGGCTGTATCAGAAAATTATAAGAGACAATTTTTTGGTAAAATTTAATTTTTTACAACTTTTGTTTGACAAATTTTTTCATAAAACTTATATTTTTGCTATAATTTCATAAATTCAAACTAATCATTTCAAAACTGCGGCAAAAATACTGGCCCTAATTATACATTTAACATTTTTCATCATTAAGTAATTTCACTAATTCTATATATGTGTGTTTTGTACAGTGAGCAATGCCAAGAAAACGCAAAGGGGCTGATTTGAGCCGTAATAAAAGTCCATCTTGATGCTTGAGAAATAGAAGATCCGAAAGAACCGAAGAACAAATCCAGCAACAAAATACTGATGCACGTGTCAGAATAGCGCAATTGCGTCAAGAAGGTTCAGAAGATACACGAGCTGAACGCAATTTACATCTGATTCATTCCTGCGTCTAGCATTCAAGTATGAGCCCGATATTGAATATTATGCTCATTCAAAAGTGGTAATTGGTGCTATGGACAAGGAATGTCTGCATTGTCATGCTCTGAAATTCAAAAATGAGCCAGCTGGGATGTGTTGCGCGCCAGGAAAAGTGCAACTACCTGAAATTGAAACACCACCTGAACCATTGAACGGTTTACTTATCGGCACGGATCCAGATTCTAACGTGTTCCCTGAAGTCAATTGGAACATTCAATTCATGCTTTCAAATGACATAGTTCGGAGCAACAGAAATAGTTCCAAATACTAATGCAAATGGTCTATAATACAATTCTACATTCAAAATCCGAGGCCAAGTTTATAATAAAATGGGCTCACTGCTGCCAAGGCCAAATGCACCACATACATTTTTACAAATCTACTTCATGGGCGGCGAGGATTCTGGAAGCGCACTTGCCAATCGCGTGAATGCACGTTGTGATTATAATAACCTTGATTAATTTTATGCCAGACGCATCGTCAGCGAGCTGAATGCTCTATTGAACGAGCACAATGGATTGTTGAAAATATTCAATTCACACATTCACAAATTACAAAGCCATAATCACGCTATCGTCATTAATCCTGATAAAACAAAAGCTGGAGAGCATATTCGTAGATTCAATGCACCCGTTGTTGATGACGTTGCTGGAATCATGGTTGGCGATCGTACAGGTGCACGAGAAATTGTGATTCGTAGAAGAAATAATAATCTTCAGTTCATTGCTTAAAGATATCGTTCATATGACGCTCTCCAATACCCGCTAATATTCTGGAAGGGACCAGATGGATATTGCATAAACATAAAACAACGAGATCCCGTATCAGGTACTTCATTGATTATGAATTCGATCATTAATCATTTAACAAAACCATTAAATTATTGAACGTAATTAATTTAAATAAATTTTTATGAATATATTATTACAGGAGCTGAAGAAAACAAGAACGTTAGCTCAAAGGATTATTATGCGTACCGATTAAGGATTAGACGCGGCCTGGACAATGTCATTCTACGATGTCGTGAGCTTTGTCAGCAATTCATGGTTGACATGTACGCCAAGATTGAGGGCGAACGGCTACGCTACTTACGATATAATCAACTAAAGCTGCGTGCGGAAGAGTACATTCATTTGCGAGACGCTATCAACAACAACAACGACGTCGCCGAAATTGATAACCATGTCATTTTACCATCATCGTACGTAGGCAGTCCAAGTCATATGCAAGAATATATACAGGATGCTCTGAGTTTCGTGCGCGAATATGGACGACCAAGTTTATTTGTCACATGTAATCCAAAATGGTCAGAGATTGCATTTTTGCTATTGCCTGGCCAAAATGCAATACATCGGCATGAAATTACAGCACGTGTGTTCAGACAAAAGTGGAACTGTTTAATAAGTTTCATTACTAAATTATATATTCGGTCCCACACGTTCCTGGCTGTATTCGGTTGAGTGGCAAAAGCTTGGATTACCTCATGCACACATTTTGGTTTGGTTAATCGACAAAATCCGTCCTGAAGAAATCGATAGTATCATTTCTGCGGAAATTCCAAATCCGTCCACTGACCAACTGCTATTTGATATTGTCACAACAAACATTATCCATGGTCCCATGTGGCACTATTAAAGTTCATCGCCTTACATGGCAGATGGAAAATGTACTAAAAATTTCCCTAAAGATTTTGCTAATGATACGGTCACAAATGTCGACGGATACCCAATATATCGTCGAAGAAATCCCGATAATGGCGGAAAATCATTTATTAAAAATATCAGCAACACAGACATTGATATTGACAATAGTTGGGTGGTGCCATATTCACCTCTACTGAGCAACACATACAATGCTCATATTAATGTTGAGTTCTTCAGTTCTGTGAAGAGCATCAAACACATTTGCAAGTACGTCCATAAAGGCAGTGATATGGCTGTGTTTAGAGCGGAAAATATTAACGTGAATTCTCCTTCAGTGAATAAAAACGATGAAATAACGCTCTACCAAATTGGTCGGTACATCAGCTCCAATGAAGCTGCTTGGCGTATCTTTGGTTTTCCAATTCATGAACGGGATCCAGCAGTTGTTCAGTTAGCCATCCGTTTTGAAAACGGTCATCGTGTATTTTTCACGAACGATTGATCGTGCAATAAATCCACCTAAAACTACATTCAATGAATTTTTTGAATTGTGTAATAGTGCGGATGATTTTGGTGCCTTTTCACGAACATTACTCTATTCACAAGTACCACGCTATTTCACATGGACTCAAACAAAAAAATGGGTGTCCGCAAGCAAGGCTCACCAGTTGCTGCATGTCACAATATATTTAAATCAAACGCCTTGGGGCGATTATTTACAGTCAATCCAAGACACACTGAGTGCTTTTATCTTCGACTGTTGTTGGTTAATGTTACTGGTCCATTATCATTTCAAGATATACGTAAAGTGAATGGGCAACACTATCCAACATATAAAGATGCATGCCTTGCACTCAGCTTGCTGGAAGACGACAACCAGTGGGCATGTATGCTTTCTGAAGCTGCATTGAACTGTACAGCAATACAAATTAGTCTACTATTCGCTATAGTGTTGACTACATGTTTCCCAGCCCGAGCACAGATATTGTAGGATAATCACAAAGATGATTAATGATATATTGCATCAACATCGTACACGGTGCCACGATCTAACCATAACATTCAGCGACGCAATGTACAATGAAGCATTAATTGCTATTGAGGATCTTTGCATTGTCATTGGCAACGTACCACTCAGTCATTTCGGTATGAATTCGCCAAATCGAACTGCATCTCATTTAATGAATACTGAAATTAATCGTGAACTGCAGTACAGCACTGTAGAAATGGCAGCGATTGTTGCCCGCAATGTCCCACTAATGAATGAGGAACAAAGAACCATTTATGATCGAATTATGCTCGCAGTTTCAGCTGGACAAGGTGGGTTCTTCTTTTTGGATGCACCAGGTAAAACTGCCAAAACATTCCTTATTTCCCTAGTTCTTGCTGAAATACGATCAAATAATGTCATCGCATTGGCCGTTGCATCATCGGGCATTGCAGCAACTTTATTGGATGGAGGAAGAACAGCTTATTCAGTATTTAAGCTGCCACTAAATATTCAGAATAACCCTGACGCAGTATGCAACATTAAGAAACAATCGTCCATGGCCACCGTGCTGCAACAGTGTAAAATTATCATCTGGGATGAATGTACTATTGCACACAAACATTCGCTTGAGGCGTTGAACAGGACATTGAAAGATATTAAAAACAACGACAAACAATTTTGCGGAACTCTCTTGGTCCTATCAGGTGATTTCAGGCAAACACTTCCAGTCATTCCACGTTCAAAATACGCTGATAAGATCAACGCTTGCTTAAAATCATCTCCATTGTGGCGTAATGTTGAAAATGTACACCTGAAAGTAAATATGCGCGTTCAAATGCTTCAAAATCCATCCGTTGAAACATTTTCAAAACAAATCTTAGATATCGGTGATGGAAAAGTTGCTATAGGTGAAACCGGATACGTAAAATTGCAATTGCCCTGGGGCCCGGAAGGTTTTGGGGGCCCGGAAAGGCAAAGCAGTATTGACGGTACTCTAAATAAGATAAAATTGTTTTAAAATTGAAAATCACTTAACTAAAATCATAAGCATCCGATCAAATACTATGGGGCAGAGTCATAGTCGAAATAAAATGTGATTTAAAGTTAGATAAACGTTTTTGACACAATTTTATAAGCGCTATCTGTCAAAAATGCGTAAACAAACTTAAAATCACATTTTATTTCAACTTCAAATCATACTCCATACTACTCTAAAAAAACGGAGAAAAAGTAAAGCGTGATTGGCTCGTTTGGAGTGCAACAAAAGAAGCGCTTTTTTTTTCCATGCCGGCTTTTCAGCAAAATTTCCGGAGCAGATTGCAGTATCCCCTTTCTTGTGGACTTGGAAAAGAATACTTAGATTCCAATCGTCGGGCAAAAGTATCAATAAATACCATAAAATCCCACTATATATCATGGTCAAATTTTATTGTGACATACAAAGTATATAAAATCAAATATATTGTAACGAATGTTAGCAGCACTGAGCGATGCTATCGTCTCTAAGCCGATGCTAAGCAGTGACGTGAATGCACATCAATAATTCAATCATTATGTATCTACATAAACGAAACAATAACTGCGTCTACATATATGTACCATGTACGTATACGAGCAGCGGAGAGTCAATGCACTAACGCATATATCTGAGAAGTTTGAGAGCTACTGGACTAGTAGATTCTAGAAGCGCCTAAAAGATGTATAAAATTGTGCAATTTTAGTTATAGCTGAGAAATTTGAGAGCTCATGGACAATGCTAGTAGATTCTAGAAAAATGTGAACGAGGAAACCAAAGAGTATAAAAGGCGATAGATGTAGAGGCGCTGTAATTCAGTTTGATTTGAGTTGTCAAGCAGTTACGACTAAGACGATATCTAGCGAGCAATAGCAGTATTATTTTTAAAGTCAGTTTAATTTAAGCTATCAGTTTGGTTATTAAGCTATTCGTTGCACAGTTTGAGTGTTATTGTGAAGTATTTTAATAAAGGCCATTTTTCCAGTATTCAATATTGGAGTTATTTATTCAACAGTTTAGCGATACGAACCTAGCAAAAGGACAAATAAGAGGATTTGCAGCAAATTCGTTACAATATTATAATATTGCTCAGTTGTTAGTAATAAATGATATAATCACAGAAAAACAGAAGTTATATTCTCACTCTGCGGTGTTTCAATACCGACCATTTTTCAACGACTTGCGCAGGTTGATTTTGTCAACCTTGTCTTTCGAAGAATAAAGTAACACCAACGCATTCAAGCGATCATCGCCCATTGTTGTTCTCAGATGATTAACAACTAATTTCAACTTACTTAATGAGCGTTCACACGAAGCTGATGTCACTGGAGCAGTGAGAATGAAACAAATAAGTTTGTGCGCGAAGGGGATCACATTTTCCAATTTAAACACTACTTCAGAAATATCCCTAAAATTCGTACAATCTGCACATGATTCGAAAAGAATTTCCAGCTCAGCAAGCAAACATTATGGTTCTTCATTGAAAAGTCTTGGCTCTGATTGCACTATAGATTCAATTTATTCGATCGTAACATTGCTCTTTTCAATCGGAAATTGAAATAGTTTCCGAAAAGGCATGAATGTTGTAAAAGTGTCTTCCATATTGTCGTCAATGCAACTAGAGAAGACTTGCAACACTGACCTAAACTCTTTCCGATAATAATTTATAAAATCAAAATTTAAAGCTGTTTCAGGATTACGGCGTATTCTGTAACGCTTTGAATAATCATCCTCAGGACTGACCTTTAATTTTTTGGCGAATGATACCGAGCTGTTTATCAAAGCATTGATGTCATTGTCATTACCTATTTACTTGAATGATGATGAAGCGCTTTGAATCAACAACAATGCTCCAATAACCTTCAGTTCTTCGCCTTCTAAACTTACTGTCATATTTTTGACTTTGAACATAACATTTTTACAAAGAAACAACGACCTGACAAATCAAAGTCCAAAATTTTCTTGAGCAAGCCAGTAGCAGAAGAACGTGTTGCATTATCAAAAAAGTCTGTATCGTTTATGATTTTTTCCAAAACATCTAATATACCTTAACCCTAGAAAGATAACGTTATTTTTTTACCCTAAAAATATAACGTACGTCTGAGAGACGTGTTGAAGTTTAAGGACCCTAAAGATATAAAAAGAACTTAAATATTTGTTGTTTTGTTTTTTTTTTTTAATAATCAATTTGATATATTCACTAGTTTTAAATGTTTTTTAAAGAAAAATATTATTTTTTTAATATATTAAAAATTAAGTTTTACTTGTCTTGGACTTGTCCTTACAAAAATTAGTCTTTTTCGAAGGACCTCAGTTTATAGCAAACAAAATTTAAATAAAATACATTTTTTTGTACTTCAATTTAACGATTTAACTGTTTTAAACTATACTTAAAAAAATATTAGATAAAATTACAATTTTAGGCAAAACTTACATATAAAATTTGTAGTCACGTAAAAGATAACCATACGTCTCTTAGACGTATTTTTAGAAAACAATCGTATATATTTCAGCAAACAAAAAAGTTACTACTGAAAAACACCCCCCACTGACAAGCTGGTAATGGTAGCTGAGAAAACTGACAATGTTGTGGGAGACTGAGAGCAAAATTAAAACGACATACGTCTCACAGACGTACGTTGTCTCACTAGGGTTAAAAAAGAAATCCACAGCTGTTTCAGCTGTAGCAGTCCACCGCGTTTTTGACAAGTTTTTCAACATGAACGATTTCTCAATACTTTTCAACTCTTCGCGTAAACGTTGGATACACTTAGTACTACCGTGAAAAACACACACAGTGATTCTAAAACATCGAAAAAACCTGTGATTAACGTACTTGCATTACACGATGTTTCAACAAAAGTGTTTGTTCGGTGGGCTTGACATATGATGTAAGGAATTTCTTTTTCACATTTTTTATATAATTTTTTTTTGGGTACCGATGAATTTTCCCGACATGTTTTTGGCGTAATCATACGACTGGAAAACAATGTTCTTGATAGAGATTCCAGGGACTGAACTGCTGTTACAATTTTTCTGCTAATTCCTCTCCGGGTTTTTTGGTCAATACAACATCCATTTTCAGAAGGCGTTCAACAGGAACAAGTCCATCGTTTGTTTGTAGTACGTACGTGATGTTAATAGCAAGTCGATCTTGGTGTGATGAGTCCGGAGTTGTGTCAGTCATAATAGAAAAAACACCAGCCTTATTAACTTCAGCTACAATGGCTTCTTGAGATTTGGTTCCTAATAAAACGATGATTTCATTTATGGTAAATGGTAAATGGACTGAGGTACGAAACACCACGTGGTCTTTTTAAAGTGTCGTCTAACCATTTCTTCAATAGTGGAGAATGACGTGAAACAAGATGCACAATTTGTTGAAAATTCTCATTATTGTTCTCCAGTGATTCTTCATGACCTCGAAAAGCAAATCCTTGCCTCCCTAATGTTCTAGTTATATCAAGCAGGACTTCCAAGACTTTCAAGTGACACTCTTTTTCTTGTGCTTCTCGAATCTTATGTGCCCTGATGGATTTGTCCAATAGAATGTCTATATGCCTTCCTTCATTGACAAAACGAACATAATCACGTAAAGCTGCAATATGAGATTCTGAGGTAAAATGTTGTACTAGTTTTCCTTTTTTTGGGACCTCTGCTCATCATTTTATGCCCACTCTTGACTAGCATAATATCTTCCTATTCCTTCTGGGAATAGAATGAAAACGAAGCAGAAGGCCGCATCGTCATGAGGATTGTATTCCGAAAATGGGTATACTGAATGCCCCGCTGGATTGAATCTACATTACTTTCCCGCCTCTATATCTTTATTTGCTGGAAAGATGCGAAGTTTCGGCTGGTATGGTCAAAGTGAAATCAAATACTTTCGTTCATTTGCAGTCGATATTTTTTCTCGTTTTCCGGGGTCGTGATCTATGAAAACTCCATTGCTAACTTGCAATTCATGGGCCTTATTACAGGTAAGTTTTTTGTTCTTCTGTTTTTGCGACTTCCAATAGATCTTTACTCTCTTCATGGATATTAGTCAAGCATTCGATCATATTGAGGAAGATTAACGTTAAATTTGGCATTGCTTTTGTTTTTTTTTTTTGATTCCACTTAAGACTTGGTTAACACATTCGAAATTTGTCAGGAATTCTTCGACTTTGCCAGAAAAATTTAACCAAATTAATTCCATCTCAACTTCCTCTGATTGTATTGTTGGATTTAATGCTGGTTTAGACAAAACCGGCAGTTGTGAAACAAGTGATGAGGTTGAAGGCTCTTGCGAAAAAGATGGTTGAGGTTCATATAGCTTTTGTGGAGAATCTACAATACTGGCAGCTGGCTCTGTTCTGACTTTATGTGAGTTGTTTGTACCTAGATATTGCAGCGTTTTGTTCTTTTGCATCCGGAAGTTGTGGTGCGGCAAAATCAGAACACGATGAATTTTCAGAGCTTAGAGTAGTCGAAGTGACAGTTTTCTTGTTTGTGGATGGATTCAACGGAGCTTCAACATTTTTGACTTTTACACGTTTTCCACTGTGTCTAGATAGTTCGTGCCTTGCCTTGTAATCATCGTCGAATTCACTTCCGCATTCTTGGAACTGTAATTTAATTCGTTTCCGTGGCAGTTTGTACATTTTACTGAGATCAATAATTAAGTTTGGAAGTTATGTAAGTATTAATTTAGGGTCAAAATTATAATCAAAGCTTTCAGATATTGATAACCTCATATCAATAGGGACGAATTTGATGCATTTATATTTCAACAGTGAAGAGACTTTTTATCATGCTTAGACGTAGAGTATAAAAAACGATCCAACATTTACAATATTAAATCAACTCACTGTAAGGATTATTGTCAGTTTTGACATTTAGATCAGGAAATCGCATTGAAGTGTATTCAATAACGCAAAATATGAAGTACTTATGAGAAGTGAACGAATATTTGCGAAGTTTGTTATAAAGATGGTATGGCCACGACAAAAAATAATTTCCCATGCCTCTGTTCGAAAAAATGCTTTCTGAATGAACCTGCATGACATTAAAACTTGCGTTGTGGCTTTCGACACTTGATTTGAAATACATACTACGAAAGTCAAGTGAATTTTGCCTCGTGTTGTAATATTTTTGGCCTTGCCGTGTAATATTAACTTTGCACTTGATGGACTTAATTTCTGCTATCCACGGTAGATGATTTAGCATATACAGGAATAATAGGAGAATTGGAAAACATATTGTTTGCGTATCGATCACCTTATTATTATTTTAACAATTTTTCACTTCAACACGACCCCTTAAGTTGCGGCGACCGCAGTACCCTTTCTCGCTCTTCACCCCTCTCGGCAGTGCTAGAGGCAATTTATCCCCTTTACCCACAAGACCACGAAGAGTTGTCGATTTTTTTTGAGGTTGAATTGCGACCTATCATTATGGTTTGCACATATATGTTTTCAATTTTTCCTGAAGATGGCCAAGGCCCAGGATTTCTCTCGCGCTTGTGATGCGCTTCTAGAGTTTGAAGATCGGTTCAACGAGTCTCTAGGGGCGGACCAAACGGTGTTTTCCATTGAAATCCAAAAGGAGGAATTCAAGGCCCTTTGGAAGACAGTGAAGAAATGCTTTTGCTGGTATTCCCTAGACCTGGCCAAAGACAAGGACGGTGCCCTGATCCTACGAGGGGCGAAGGATAAGTACCAGAACTACTACACAGCATATCTGACGTGTGTGGCCCTGATGGGTGAGACTATCCATAACCTCCCCTGAGTCGTCAACTCTCATCCACGCAGACTCGCCTGTCACGCGAGTCTGATTTGACGGTGCGCTCCCGAGTTTAACTTCCACCGTGCGACATCGAAATTTTCTATGGTGACTACACCGCATGGCCGTCCTTTCGGCCATATACATAAATAATACGCGGTTAAATGAAGTTGAGAAGTTATGCCATCTAAATCACAAAACTCGTGGGGAGGCCAGCGATATTGTGAAGAAAACCTCACTTACAAATTGGGATTCGCAATTGTAAATGGAATCGCCAACGCGGCAGGATGTGGACAATTACCTGTCGCCTTCAAAGCATCCGAGCTTCCCGCGGAGCATTCAGTCGACATCCATCTACGAAAAAAGGAAGGTATGAGCTAATCAAGGTCATATTTCGCATGCGGGCTGCAGGCTGTGTCCTAATGCTCCCCATGCTTTGAAATCTTGCCCCACGTTTTTGGCTGTGAAGGTAGAGGAGCGTTGCAGAGTGTTAGGAAGTACAATTTATGCATGAATTGCCTCGCGCATTCACACATTGTGTAACGACAGCCTGTATATGTGTCTATGTGTTTATGTGTTTTGTGTCCAGGTCCGTGCCGTGGCCGCAATGTCGCCATTAAAATAATATTAACATAATAACATTAACATTGACAACATTGTACCTATAGTGAACACAATGTTGCAACGGAAATAAGATGTTGCGCTTGGCATCATGTTGTTATAATAAGTAAAATTTCACCATGTTGCTAACAACCTAGCAGCCTTGACGAATGGTATGTAACAACTATGTGTTTGTTCTGTTCGGTATTATGTATGTGGATGTGTATTTGTGCAAGACTATGAGCGTGTGAATGCATCAGTGCGAGCGGTCAAGGCACGAACCAAATGTATCTGTGTAGGTGTTCGTTTTGTGGAGCGGTAAGCGTGTGAATGTATGAGTGCCTGATTGTATAGATGGAAAATAGGGGAAAGCCGAAAAGAAAGTTTGCATGTAATAGTAAAAATTTTCCGTTTCTGGATAACGTTCTTTACCACGGCGGTGGCTATAAAAGGGCATCAAGCTAGGCAACGGGCAAACGTTTTCTTATAACAGTGCCCAGTGCAAGTGAAGTGAAGTGGAAAAAAAAAAATAAAAAAATAAATAAACTAAAAAAGTGTGAAGTGCCAAGTTAGCAAGACCTTTTCAAAAGGTTTAAAAGTTTTTAGTGCGCGTTATTTAAAGACGTCAGAAAAGTCCTGGAAAAGTTTTTAGTGCGCGGAGTTGCGAGGCCTACTTACACCCTAGTCCGGCAGTTTCCATTCGCCAACAAAATTTATAAAACCAGGTAAGTGTAACCTTTCCGTGTTTTAACTCTCTCTCCCAACCTGGCATGCCCACTGTGAAGTTGGCTTCCATATAGCCTAGTTCCCAAGCAAGCCAAAAGAAAACTTGCATCGACATATACATCTCTGCATACAAATATATGTATGTAGATGAATATATGGCTATGCAGACAAGATATCCGTAGGCAATTATGTACATGTACATAGATACGCTTTTACTTTTGAATTTCTAAATAGGTTTTCCTTTGTATTTAATTTCAGCGCACAATTGATTTCTCGTTGGGAAAGACCGACTGGGCACGTACATTGGCGGCGTACCACCCAAAAACAAATACATTGTACTTGGCGAAATACCGCACAACAACAATTACTACCATCGACAAGCACCACACTTTATTACTTAGCCGACGGCAAAGCAATTTCAGAAACATGCCTTATTGGCGGGGTTAGAACGCAGCAACAACAGCAACTACATTCGTACCGGCAAACAACATCCACTACAGCATTTTCTTGTTATATCGGCGGCGCAACACCAACCACAACCGGTATTTATTTTCTATATCGGCGATATATCACCACAACAACTCCATCTTCATCCCTGCTCAACATAATAAATTTGCATCAGCTCGGTCAGCCTCCAGAGGCCAACAACAACACCATTTCACAACAAAACACAACACCACGGCAGCAGCAGAAATAATCACCAACATTTAACTTCAAAATTTCTTTTCTGTCCTTGTAACAAGTGACACGTTTGTATTTAACGCATACCTTTTTATATATGTATATTTCTATCCATATGTATGTTCCTTTTGGGATATAGATTTTGGTGCGAAAAAAAAAAAGGTGTGAAGAAAGCGAAAGGCTTCGAGCTTTACTTTTGTTGGTTTCTAAATTGAAAATTTTTCGTAGTAAATTTTTTGTTAAGTAATTTAACTTCACTTTTTAAATTTTTGTTGAGTAATTTTTCACTCACACTTTTCCTTTTCTTCTGACATTTATTTAGATTCATTTATTTTTTTTGATTCTTTACACTTCTTTTTTTCGTTAATTACTATGTTCTGAGTACGCCGATCTTTATCGGTGTGCTCTGCCCATAGTTTCACTCCCGCACATGCTTTTCTTGGACTAAGTCAAAATTACGCAATTTTGAACTTACTTTATTAAATTGGTTTGCACCGATCGCACATACATACTTATTTGCCGGAACGCTTCCGGCAAACTTACCCCTGACTTCCGCACATTTAGCCCCAGGGGCTTGCTTTTAAACACCTGAAAAATTGTTGAATTTTTTTATAATTTTTTTCTTTCGAATTTTTTTTCTTTCACTCACGTTTTTTTATACTCAGTTGAGCAGAGCTCACAGAGTATATTAAGTTTGATTGGATAACGGTTGGTTGTACATATATAAAGGAATCGAGATAGATATAGACTTCCATATATCAAAATAATCAGGATCGAAAAAAAATTTGATTGAGCCATGTCCGTCCGTCCGTCCGTCCGTTAACACCATAACTTGAGTAAATTTTGAGGTAACTTGATGAAATTTGGTATGTAGGTTCCTGAGCACTCATCTCAGATCGCTATTTAAAATCAACGATATCGGACTATAACCACGCCCACTTTTTCGATATCGAAAATTTCGTAAAACCGAAAAAGTGCGATAATTCATTACCAAAGACAGATAAAGCGACGAAACTTGGTAGATGAGTTGAACTTATGACGCAGAATAGAAAATTAGTAAAACTTTGGACAATGGGCGTGACACCGCCCACTTTTAAAAGAAGGTAATTTAAAATTTTGCAAGCTGTAATTTGTCAGTCATTGAAGATATCATGATGAAATTTGGCAGGGACGTTACTCCTATTACTATATGTACGCCTAATAAAAATTAGCAAAATCGGAGAAAGACCACGCCCACTTTTAAAAAAAAAAATTTTTTAAAGTAAAATTTTAACAAAAAATTTAATATCTTTACAGTATATAAGTAAATTATGTCAACATTCAACTCCAGTAATGACATGGTACAACAATATACAAAAATAAAAGAAAATTTCAAAATGGGCGTGGCTCCGCCCTTTTTCATTTAATTTGTCTAGGATACTTTTAACGCCATAAGTCGAACAAAAATTAACCAATCCTTTTGAAATTTGGTAGGGGCATAGATTTTATGATGCTAGCTGTTTTCTGTGAAAACGGACAAAATCGGTTGATGCCACGCCCAGTTTTTATACACAGTCGTCCGTCTGTCCTTCCGCATGGCCGTTAACACGATAACTTGAGTAAATTTTGAGGTATCTTGATGAAATTTGGTATGTAGGTTCCTGAGCACTCACCTCAGATCGCTATTTAAAATGAACAATATCGGACTATAACCACGCCCACTTTTTCGATATAGAAAATTTCGTAAAACGGAAAAAGTGCGATAATTCATTACCAAAGACAGATAAAACGACGAAACTTGGTAGATGAGTTGAATTTATGCCGCAGAGTAGAAAATTAGTAAAACTTTGGACAATGGGCGTGGCACCGCCCACTTTTAAAAGAAGGTAGTTTAAAAGTTTTGCAAGCAAATTAGCAAACTCGGAGAAGGACCACGCCCACATTTAAAAAAAATTTTTTTTTAAGTAAAATTTTAACAAAAAATTTAATGTCTTTACAGTATATAAGTAAATTATGTCAACATTCAACTCCAGTAATGACATGGTGCAGCAAAATACAAAAATAAAAGAAAATTTCAAAATGGGCGTGGCTCCGCCCTTTTTCATTTAATTTGTCTAGGATACTTTTAACGCCATAAGTCGAACAAAAATTAACCAATCCTTTTGAGATTTGGTAGGGGCATAGATTTTATGATGTTAACTGTTTTCTGTGAAAACGGGCGAAATCGGTTGATGCCACGCCCAGTTTTTATACACTGTCGTTCGTCTGTCCTTCCGCATGCCCGTTAACACGATAACTTCAGCAAAAATGGACATATCTTTAATGAACTTAGTTCACGTACTTACTTGAACTCACTTTATTTTGGTATGAAAAATAAACGAAATCCGACAATGACCACGCCCACTTTTTCGATATCGAAAATTACGAAAAATGAAAAAAATGCCATAATTCTATACCAAATACGAAAAAAGGGATGAAACATGGTGAGGTAATTGGATTGGTTTATTGACACGAAATATAACTTTAGAAAAAACTTTATAAAATGGTTGTGACACCTACCATATTAAGTAGAAGAAAATGAAAAAGTTCCGCAGGGCGAAATAAAAAACCCTTAAAATCTTGGCAGGTATTACATATATAAATAAATTAGCGGTATCCAACAGATGATGTTCTGGGTCACCCTGGTCCACATTTTGGTCGCGATCTGGAAAAAGCCTTCACATATACAACTATCACCACTCCCTTTTAAAACTCTCATTAATACCTTTAATTTGATACCCATATCGTACAAACACATTCTAGAGTCACCCCTGGTCCACCTTTATGGCGGTATTTCGAAACGGCGTCCACCTATAGAACTAAGGCCCAATCCCTTTTAAAATACTCATTAACACCTTTCTTTTGATACCCATATTGTACAAACAAATTCTAGGGTCACCCCTGGTCTACCTTTATGGCGATATCTCGAAACGGCGTCCACCTATGGAACTAAGGATTACTCCCTTTTAAAATACTCATTAACACCTTTCTTTTGATACCCATATTGTACAAACAAATTCTAGGGTCACCTCTGGTCTACCTTTATGGCGATATCTCGAAACGGCGTCCACCTATGGAACTAAGGATTACTCCCTTTTAAAATACTCATTAACACCTTTCATTTGATACCCATATCGTACAAACGCATTCTAGAGTCAACCCTGATCCACCTTTATGGCTATATCCCTAAATGGCGTCCACCTATAGAACTATGGCCCACACCCTCATAAAATACTCTTTAACACCTTTCATTTAATACCCATATCGTACAAACGCATTCTAGAGTCACCCCTGGTCCACCTTTATAGCGATATCTCGAAAAGGCGACCACCTATACAACAACCACCACTCCCTTTTAAAACCCTCATTAATACCTTTAATTTGATACCCATATCGTACAAACATATTCTAGAGTCACCCCTGGTCCACCTTTATGGCGATATTTCGAAACGGCGTCCACCTATAGAACTAAGGCCCACTCCCTTTTAAAATACTTATTAACACCATTCGTTTGATGCCCATATTGTACAAACAAATTCTAGGGTATCCCCTGGTCCACCTTTGTGGCGATATCTCGAAACGGCGTCCACCTATGGAACTAAGGATTACTCCCTTTTAAAATACTCATTAATACCTTTAATTTGATACCCATATCGTACAAACAAATTCTAGGGTCACACCTGGTCCACCTTTATAGCGATATCTCGAAAAGGCGACCACCTATACAACAACCACCACTCCCTTTTAAAACCCTCATTAACACCTTTAATTTGATACCCATATCGTACAAACAAATTCTAGGGTCACACCTGGTACACCTTTATGGCGATATCTCGAAACGGCGTCCACCTATGGAACTAAGGATTACTCCGTTTTAAAATACTCATTAGCACCTTTCATTTGATACCCATATCGTACAAACGCATTCTAGAGTCAACCCTGATCCACCTTTATGGCTATATCCCTAAATAGCGTCCACCTATAGAACTATGGCCCACTCCCTCATAAAATACTCTTTAAGACCTTTCATTTGATATCCATATTGTACAAACAAATTCTAGAGTCAACCCTGATCCACCTCTATGGCGATATCCCTAAATGGCGTCCACCTATAGAACTATGGCCCACTCCTTCATAAAATACTCTTTAATGCCTTTCATTTGATACACATGTCATACAAACACATTCCAGGGTTTCCCTCGGTTCATTTTCCTACATAGTTATTTTCCCTTATGTTGTCACCATAGCTCTCAACTGAGTATGTAAAGTTCGGTTACACCCGAACTTAACCTTCCTTACTTGTTTTATATTGTCAGCACGGCTATAACTTTATCACTATTAATACGCTCACATCCAAGACCGTATGCGATCGATCTTGATCAGTGGTTGGGCGTGGTCATATGTACGTATGTATGTTTCAGTTTTTTTGTTTCAGCTACTCAACTGCAGCGGCGCCGTTGGATAAGGAGAGTAACTTGGTGAGTGTTTTGAGTGAAACATAAAAATTTATCAAAATACGCCTGTTTAGTTGTATGTACATGTGTTAGCACAGATTCCTGCTCTTGCAAAAATAGAACAGGAATCAGGAAAGCAGAAAAATAAAAACAGAGTGCAACGAACATATGTGCATGCACGGAAAGCGTCACAAACGTACATTTGCACTGACATACATACCATTTGTGGTCATATGCATATAAATTCTTTTCCTTGATGACCTACTTTTGATGTGTACATAATTGATCTTATGTTTATTTGAGCGGTTGCGGTAGGTCAGGGATTAGTGTACTTGAATTTTTTTTTATTCGCCCTCGTATTTTATTTTATTTGAATTTGTATCTTTAGGATTTAAAATTAGCTCCTAGTAATAATATGGCATTAGGGTGGCCCTAAAAGTTTAATTTTTTTTTATTTGAATTGAGACACTTTGTCTATTAGCCATAAGTATCTTGTATTGTATGGAATTTGAAATTTATCTACTTCTTCCTGCATTCCCATGAATTTGTAATGTTAGCTAGTAATAAGGTTCAGTATTATATTTGAGCATTTTTTGTTTACTTTGAGTAAATAGAAGCTTTAAAAATTGATACTAGTTAAGCCTTTTGGAATTCTTGGCAAATTATTTTGTAGTAAATTTTGATTTTAAAGTTTTGTTGAAATTATTGAACTGGTAGTAGGGTATTAGTTGGTAATTTGGAAACCAAAAATTTTGTAAATAAATCATAAGAATTATGTTTGGATGAAATCTTAATATTTTCAATAATGCAGGGCTAAGTCGAATTTTGGTGTTGGTGTTGCGCTTGTGCGTGGCAAGGTAAGGTGAAGGTGAGTGGTAGAGAAAAATGACCAATTGACAGACGGACAGACTAGTGTCAGGTTTGGGGGCACTTTAAGTAGATAGGAGTCAGCACAGTGCCCACGGTGCGGTGCAAGTTGCACTGCAGAGGGAGGGTAGACTCCAACTGACAGGACAAGCCTTCATCTTTACCCCTTTTAACTCTACAACTTTGCCCCTCACGTCTATTTCTATCTGTTTCAGCTTTTCTTTCCAACACATATGCAGGTATGAACCCTTCTTGTTCATGTGGCTGCGGGTGAGGTCGGTGGTGCAATACCCCGCCCAAAACGACGAGCTAGCCTGGGCCCGCAAGCATACCTGCTTGCCGCCGCTCCTCACCACCCAAACAGTCAGCCACGTAACAATTGCACGCAATTGTACAAGTGCCTTTAACTGCATGAGTTGTCAACAGCGTCATTATTCGCTCCTGCATCGTAACCCAACGACCTTCATCACGGACCGCCTCCAAACTTTCAACACGCGCTGCAAATACCAAGGTAAGCGGTATCAATCCCATGTCCGCTGCAAATTTTCGTAACGTAGCAATGTTAATTTTAGGATCACCTGTCGACCCTCAGCTTAAAATCGAGGCAATAGACCTCATTCTTCCCCAAACTGACAGGAAGTCTTCCCAAGATTTCTGTGGACCAACCCTGTTTTGGTCAACTTCCCAAATGAAGTTCGCTGACGTCAACTTTCACAAAAGTCAGCAGGTCGAAATAATTATCGGTGCTGATTTGTACCTCGCGGTTATAAAAGGGCGTGTAAAGAAGGATGTCTTGGGCTCGTTATTAGCTCAAGAAACAGTGTTTGGCTGGATCCTGACTGGCTCAGCCCCGCTCCCTCTTAAAACGAGTCCAGAGTCTTGCGTCTCCTTTTTTGCCGAATTTTTTAGTGCCTAGTGAATGCGTTTTTGCGAATTAGAGCAAGTGCCAACAAAAAGAATGTTACTTACGAAGAGCAATTTTGCGAAAACCAACGTACAGGGACAAAGATCAGGAATGATAGGGGAGGTACATGGTAGCATTACCATTCCAATGAGAGTTTACTTACGACGTCAGTATTGGATATTCGCGAAGCAGCGCAGTACAACAATTTATTCGGAATGAAAACAATATTTGTCGAAGAACAGTCTAAAGGACGAGTATCATAGGGTGCTGCGGGAGTACATCACGCTTTGACATATGAGTCCAGTGAAGCCCGCAGAGTGCAGGAAATGCTCAATTCCCTACTACCTATCTCACCATGCAGTCATCAAACCGGACAGTGCCACCACGAAGATGAGCGTGGTGTTCAACGCTCCAAGTCCCACATTGAATGGTGTTAGTCTGAATGATGTTCTATACCCTGGACCAGTTCTGCAAGCCGACCTTACTGCCACATTATTAAAATGGCGCTTTTTTAAATATGTGTTCAACGCAGACATCGGGAAGATGTATGGGCAGTGTAGGATTCCTTTTTATATATTATACATTTTACCTGTTAACTTTATATAATTTGTGAATTCATTAGTTTATGTTCAATAATTTTTATTTCATTATTTCATTATTTCAAATATCAAATTTTTTTTTTTATTGAAAACATTTTTAAGATATGAATTTTTTGGTGACCTTTTATCTTTAGATATGTATATATAGCTGGCTTTAGGTCCGTGTTTTATAATTGAAAAATTAAAAACACCCTTTGATTCTTCTTTTAAATCGATATATTTCGATTGCTCAACGGCCAGTACCATACTCCACGTCGGACAAAGCAGACGAGTTAATAAAATTGCTACAATCCTGAAGATGATTGCCGTTGAGCAATCGAAATATATCGATTTAAAAGAAGAATCAAAGGGTGTTTTTAATTTTTCAATTATAAAACACGGACCTAAAGCCAGCTATATATACATATATATTTTTAAAATAAATACATACATTTAGGCGTATTTTAATAAAAGCTTTTATAAAATATAAAAGTGGTTTCAACCACTACAATTTGGCGATCCTGCTAGGAGAAAATTGAAGAAACGAGAAACAAACAGAAAATTGGCAGAAAAGCATCGACAAACGAATAATGAAATGAAAATTCTGCCGGAAAAATAATTGTTATATTTTAGAACGCTAATACTGATTGCAGAGGCCATTTTGTACATTCAAAGAGCAAAAAATTGAACGGTCAAAAAATAAAAATTTTGTAAACCAAAAAACAAAAAGCTACTTGTGCCAATACATGAATAAGTTTCAAAATTTTTAAAATCGGAGAAATGCATCTGAGTTCTTGCAAAATTGTGCTACAATTCGCAACGCCATTTTCAATGTGCAACAATTCAATACTCCTTTTTTGTGTGTTAAGTGTTCACTTTGTGCGCTCGCAGATCAACAAATAGCCTAAGTCATTTAAACACATTGAAGGCGAATCAATTGAAGTTTTTAGCAAAAATAAAAAATTTATAAAAGAAACTAAAAGAAACACAAAAATCTTTGATAAATAACAATAAAAGAAAATAAATAAACGAAATCACAAATTCATGTAAGATATTCCTTTGATTTACTTTAAATTTTGATTGCATCAACAATGTAAAAGATACACACACAAACAAACAACAAAAACAAAACCGATGGTGGTAAGGCGGAGGTGGCATGTGGCATGGTTGGAAGCCCCTGCTAGCTCGTCGAATGGGGTGGGTTTTGCACACCTATCTTACCCCCAGTTATCTAAACAAAAAAAGTGGCTCAAGCCTAGATGAGGATACAGAAATAGAGGTAAAGTAGGAAATGGAAGAAAAAAGAAAGGAAGGCCCGTCCAGAGTCAGGGGGAGTCTACCCACCCTCTTCAGCGCAGCTTGCGCGAAGCCTTGGGCAGTGTGCTGACTCCGATTAACTCACAGTGCCCCTTATACCTGACCCAAGTTCGTCTGTCTAAGGGTCTTCCATGTCATTGTCCCTCCCCAATTCCCTTCTTCCTTCCGGGAACAACACCCACACCTAATAGTTGAAAAGTTAGCCCTCCGTTACAGAAATAAATCTAATTTCAACCTTCAAAATAGGGCTAATTTTAAAAATCCCTCACTAGGGTAGGCACCTTGTCGTTGGTGTGAGGGCTTAGCCGAACTCCATAGCGCCCGACTGTGAGGCGGAGCTGTTTAGGACTGACATCTACGCCGTTTCGCCTCATAGGAGGGCGGCGGGATGTCGGTGACCAAGAACTGCCAACCCCCTAATCCAGGTTGTTATGCGAACCGTGCCTATTGGACGATTTACAGCCAGGGGATAAATTCGGCTGCATTACGATACCGGGCCACTTCGGGAAAGTATTGATGGCCTTAGCACAGGAAGGGGTGCTGCTGTGGCGGACGGTTCTTTCCCCGTATATAATACTGGACCGCTGAGCCCGCCTTGTCGGGCATGTGGTCGTACGACCAAGATGAACGAATCATTACCTGATTGTAATAAGGACGATGATAAGAGGAGGACTGAGTCGTAAGCCAAGGACGAAAAATATGCATTAAGCGATGCGACGGACTCGGGGACTGAGAGTAGTGCTGATTCAATGAACTCCGTGTTGGAGAAGAATACATAGGGAAACGGCGTAGAAGAGTGGAGAAGGGTACGGAGTAGAGGAAATAAAAGAGCTCTCACGCAGTACCATGCAACACTAAGAATTGTACAACGCTTGGGAGCAGTGGTCGACCCAACAGAAGTGGAGATCGAGCGTTAAGAATGGGCCCATGAGGCGGTAAAAGTAGGTCGAAGGCAGTTCAAAAGGTTTTCTGCGAGAAGCCCTCGGTTCTGCAACCGGTACGAGGAGGAAGAAGCGTCGAATGGCAGAATTAAGAGGCAACGCTCGGCGGAAGGCGAAAAGCCTGCTTTCAAAAGGCAGAAAGGACCCAGTCCTAGAGCCGCGAGGCAGGACAGTCACATAGACAAGACAAGTAGGCCCAAAGCTGTAAAACAGATGGGCCCCAATAGCGAGGTAGCAACTACCTCGAAAGCTGGGAGTCAGAGGGAAGTTCCAACTACGGAAGTAGTAGATAAGACAAAGGAAAATAACGCTAAGACTCCGGCTTTCTCGGAGGTTCTAAAGGGAGTGAACGCTAAAACTCCGGCTTTCTCGGAGGTGCCAAAGGGAGATAACACTAAGATCCGGCTTTTCCCGAGAAGATGAGTGATGTGGCAAAACAGTCACTGACTGTGGCGCTAGTTGATCGTAGCAGTCCTTTCGGACAAATGACTACTGAAATGTGGAGATCTGTGGAAAGGGAGCTTATTAGCTTAATGCTTAAGATGATGCGGGAACAACTAAGTAAGCCCCATTCAACTTTTGATTCGGGGCGATGGTAGAATGGTGTGAAGATAATAGCGTGCGACAACATGCCGAGCTTGCGGTGGCTGGAGGAAGTGGTTACAAACCTTCAAAGGCAAGGCACGAACGCGCGGTTTGAGGTAGTGGATAAAGCGCAAATCCCCACAGTACCTAAAGTTAAGGTATGGATAACATGCGTGATGAAGTCGAAGGATACACTGCGACTTTGCAGAATCAGAATCCGAACATACCGACACAGGATTGGAAGGTACTTACTGTATCTCGGCCTACTGAGGAAGGTCAGTTCTACATCTTCCAAATAAACAAGCAGGCGGAGGATATTTTGTACACGCGGCTTGGCAAAATGTCCTTTGGCACTGGCAAAATTTACATATGACTCAGGAAAAGAAGTCCCGAGGATAAAAATCCTAACACGCTAGAGGTGGGCGAAGTCGAAAAGGACCTCAAAAGCCTAAGGGAAAAAAGACAGGTGGCGGTCTCCGACGTCACCGCGAAGGTGTTAGGAGAGGACCAACCGCCAAGCGGTGCTGTGACTCGCACAGAGGAATACCCGGCACAACAGTTACGAGAGGCTGAAGGGGGCCTCGAATACTCTAAACCAAAAGGGCAAGGGGAGGACGACGACGTCACGGCGAAGGTGCTGGAGGGGACAAACAGCCCAATGGTGCTGCGAGTCCTACAGATAAAGCTCCAACACCGTAAAGTGGCGTCGAGCGAACTCCTCCTAACCCTTGGGGAGGGTTCGTTTGACGTGGCGCTGATCCAGGAGCCGTGTCTCTCATCGGGAGGAAAGTTTCTGGACCTAGGGCGCGCGGGTTTGGCGCTTACTACGCGCAAACGGAAGGACGGGTGCGAGCTGTAGTAATGGTAAGGAAACAGCTGCATTCATATATGCTGCCTAATTACACTACTGAGGACCTCGTAGTGGTGGCCGTTGAGCAAAAGAATAAACAAGCATGTATCCAGGCTTCCTGCTACATGGCCCATGCTGCGAAGGTTCCACCGATGGAGCGCAAAATACTAGTACAGGAAGAAGGGCGCAAAGGGCGGTTGGTCATAGGCGCAGATGCAAATGCGCACCACAATGCGTGGGGAGGAGCAGATACGAACGAGAGAGGCGATTTTCTATTTTCTTACATCCTGCAAACCAATTTGCAGATATCCAACAAAGGAAATATCTCTACATACATTTGTCCAACATCCAGCAATATTCTGGATATTACATTGAGCTCCGAGCGTGATATATCAAGGTATGATTGGATGGTTCTTGATAGACCATCCTTCTCCGACCAGGCGTATATCAGCTTCAGCAGCCCCATAAAGAGTGTGGAGAAGGGAGGAACCTTTAGAAACCCTAGGTCAACGAACTGGGCTAATTCCAGAAACAGGTAGAAACAAAACTGGGGCAACCCAAAGAGGTGGCCAATGTGGAGGATCTGGAGGTGTCGAATGAATTTCTAACAACGACGCGTATAACAAAGCTTGCCCTCTAAGAAAATTCAGAGGAAAAGCAAAGCCGCCATGCTCCACCATGAGCTGAGTCTTCTAAAAAGACAGGTAAAAGAAATATTTAAGCTCGCAAAGACCGCGGAAAGCGAAGCGTTTCGGGACGAATACAGGGATCTACTGAGGATCTACAAGCGTGAAATTTCCAGGGCGAAGAGAATCTCATGGAAAAGTTTCTGTACGGACATAGAGTGCTCCAGCGAAACAGCACGGTTGAAAAAAGTCCTAGCAAGGGAAAACATAGCCCAGGGACTAATAAAGAAAGAGGACGGGGAATGGTCACGTAATAGTGAGGAATCCCTTGAGGTGCTTCTCGACACACATTTCCCATCGGGAGACGGTTTAGAAGAGCCAGCAGACATCACTCACACTTCGATCACGGAGCGGGTAGTGCTGGCTTTGTGGCCGATACCAAGATCGAATGGGCAGTGAAAACGTTTTCTATGTTAAAATCGCCGGGCCGAGGCGGTATATTCCCGGCCATGCTACAAGTTTCAAGTATGGCGGTTGTGGAATGGCTTAAAATAATATTCGATGGATGCATAAGGCTGAATCCTGTACCGCACTCTTGGAGAACTGCTCGTGTAGCTTTCCTACCAAAGGCGGGGTAGATCGGTCAGGTGTATCCCAAAGACTATAGACTCATTAGATTAACATCATTTCTACTCAAAACTTTTGAGATGCTGATAGATGTGTACATAAAGTCCAACGTGGATGAAAACTGCTCTCCACAACACAGCATGCGTACACAAAAGGCAAGTCGGTAGACACCGCATTGCACAGGGTGGTAATAAGCATAGAGAGATCCCTGGAATATATGGAGTATGCTCTAGGAGCCTTCTTGGATATTGGCGGGGCCAACAATAATGTGTCTTAATGGGCGATTATGGATGGTCTAAATTACATTAAGGTACATCCTGCCTTAATCAGATGGATCGGCTGCATGTTAAATTGCAGAAAGAATACATCACAATGGGGATTGTACGAGGCCACGAAATCAGTGGATAGGGGCACGCCGCAGGGAGGGGTGCTATCACCTCTGCTGTGGACGCTGGTCATCAACAAATTGCTCAGGCGATTCGATGAGGGACCCGTAAAACTTACGGCTTACGCAGATGACGTTGCAAATGTCATAAGTGGAAAGTGACTTCCAACGATTAGTTCTTTGATGGATCGGGCGCTTCGGGATATTCATACCTGGCATCTAATGTCGGGTTGAAAGTCAATGCGGAAAAGACGGATATTGTCTTGTTTACAAAGAGGTACAAGGCCCAAAATTGGACCAGGCCTAATTTAGAAGGGGTGACCTTACAGGAGAAACCTTGCACAAAATATCTAGGAATCATCCTAGACAGTAAGCTGTCATGGAAGCTCAACGTGGAGGAGATGGTGAAGAAGGCCTCAACGGCACTCTATGCATGTAACAGAATACTGGGGTGTACGTGGGGTTTATCTACCTCTCTTTCGCATTGGGTTTTTACAGCGATTGTACGCCCTATTCTATACTATGGAGTTCCTGCTTGGTGGAAAGCCACACAAAAAACAACATACCTCACAAAACTAGAGAGGGTATGCAGACTATGGGTGCTTAGCATTACGGAAGCTCTGAAAACAACCTCGACGGCTGCGCTGTATGCCATTCTGCAAATTCCACCTGTAGACCTGGTAGCGAAGAACATAGCATTAAAACCTGCAACCAGGCTCGGTGCCTCGGGGCAGCTTGAGTGCCGACCATATGGCCATATGGCCATCAGTAACAAGACGAACATATTACCTGATTCCCTATCTGCGCTTCGAGGGAGATCTTAAGGCCGCAATAGAAGTGGACGGTTGGCGCAACGGTGCGCAAATGACGAACGGGGCGATAAATGTGTACACAGATGGTTCCAAAGTAGAGGAATGAGTAGGCTCTGCGGTATACTGTGCTGATCCGGAAATAAGCAGATCCTACAGGCTGTCGGATTACTGTAGCGTTTTCCAAGCGGAAATATTACCCGTAACCAAAGCAGTAGAAACCGTGGAAGAGAATAGCTTAAGCTGCAATCGTGTTAACTTTTATATTAACAGTCAAGCAGCAATAAAGGCAATAATCTCGCATAGCACAGCACCTAAATACGTGTTAGATTGTAAGCAGTCCCTGGAGAGAATCGGGACGGGGAGAAGCATACATCTTTATTGGGTGCCAGGGCATATGGGAATAGATAGGAATGAAAAAGCGGACGAACTAGCTAAAAAGGGCGCATCCCTTGAAGCTTGCTCCGTAGACGTCCCAATAAGACTGAACGAGATCAAGCGAAGGCGAGAGGTGCACATGATCGACCAAGCGGGAAACGCGTGGGTTCAAGCGCGGGGCTGTGAAGTGTCGAAGATTATGTGTAGTTCTTACAGCCTTAGACTAACAAAGTTGCTTCTATCATTAAAAAGAGAGGACTGTAGACTCATGACGAGTATTCTGACGGCACACTGCCTTCTGGCGTCACGTGCCTTTAAATTAGGCTTGGTCAGTGATAGCAGATGTAGGAAGTGCGGTTTGGCGGAGGAAATGATCGAGAACGTTCTGTGCTCGTGCCCTGCACTTGCCAGGCTAAGACTCCAGCTATTCGGAGTGATAAAGCTGTCAGATCTAGAAGAAGTGGCTTAAGTCCTAGGAAGCTTCTAGTATTTTCCAATAGGACGGAGTTATTTTATAACATGGGTCCTAGGGTTTTTCAGTTTGGTCTGGACTTCTGGTAACACTGCGGACTCAATCAGTCTATGTGAGGTCCTCATGGACCGACCAGTTCAACCTAACGTAACCTAACCTTCAAACTTTGACAACGTTATAAACATTCTTTTATTTAATTTTAAATCCGCAAACAAAATAAGTATATGACACCCTAACCACTAGGCTTAAATCTACGTATATAAAAATTATCTCAAACAAAAGGAATACAAATGTTTTGACAATTTTATTTAGTAATAAAATATTATCTATATAAACAGGAAAACTCGAAATGTTTAAACAATTCAATTCTTGAAGCAAAAAAATATAAAAAAAAATCAAAGAAAAGTGAATGAACAATACTGAGGGTTGCGTACAATTCGTCGCACCCTAATGTACTCTGTATTAGAAAGATACTTTGCTTCTACAAAAAAATTATTGTCATATCATATATATAAAATAAGAAACCAAAGCAGCCAAAGTTAATGCAAATTCCTGACCTAGGCTAAGGTATTATGTACATAGGTATATATATAGGTCAATGCTGGCGTACGTACATATGCAAATAGAAGAATATGATGATTTTTTTTGTTCGTTTTTTTTTTCTTTGTTTTCTCACTCACCTGATCTCAGCACATCAGCATTGTAGGCTCCTTCAAGCTGTGGGGGACCTGTGAGGGAGGAAAATTTTACATACATATGTCTCTTCCTTCTCGTACAAATACCATACCTTCATTGCCTAAGTAAGGTTCAATGGAATTTTGCAGTCGACTCCACGCTCACTCACTCGCGGTAGCGGGCGTCGAGTGGGTCACATAATTGTGCTGCCAAAACGTATAAAAAGGAACGGAGAAAATAAAAAAAATGTAAGTGTGAAAAAAAAATTTACTTACAAAAAATTTATTACTAGTAGTTTGAATATGAAGGTGCGTGGAAATAAAAATTGTGTGAACACCGCAAAAAAAAAACAAAGGAACCCGTGTGCAAAGAAAAAAATGAGAAAAAAATACCAAAGAAACTAAAACCGGAAAGCTATTTTAGAAGCCAACAAAAATGTGCTTATGTTAAGCTGTATCCTAAGAAAAAATGTGTAAGCCACGTGCATGTAGCAAAAAGAAAATATTTAAGCAAAATATAAATAAAATTCAAATATGTCTAACATATAAAAAATTAACAAAGAATAAATATAATTTCAGGCAGTAAAAAAAAGGATTAAAAAGTGAGAAAAAAATATGTTGCTTCGGCTCTCTTTGAACTTTGGTGGTGGTAACGGCGCTGGTGTGACTGTCGGCGTTGCTGATGGTGGCGATGCTGTCGCTGCTGCCGACTTTGATTGGCGCTCGCTGCTACTGACGCTCTATCCGTAATGTCGCGTGCAGAACACGATCATTCGCTCTAGCCTGGAAGAGTATCTCTCTCTCTCTCTCTCTATCTCTTTCCCTGCTCTCCATTCCATTCCACGGCAATCCAGTGTGCTACATATGTCGTTGGAACATATGTGTTTCGAAATTTCCAATCACTCCCTTTAAAAATGTTTGAAGATGCGGGTAAGTACGTTCTTTAGCCCCTTCCTAGCTCCTGCCACAAAAATCGGTGGCAGGATATCCACCGGAATTTCCCTTTCGTTGTTGGTTGGCTTGTATTTTAAAATTTTGCAGCGGGTTCAAAACCGTTTTCTGATCACGGGATATAATGATAAAAAGTTTTTTTTTTGTTTTTGTTTTTCCGCGGCCTGCCCACGCAATTAAATCCAACTTTTGCAATGATTTTCTGAGCTTCAGCTCGATTGTGCGCATACCCCGATTCGTATCTAAACGGAATTTTCTACCAATTTCACTCAATTCACACCCACGCATGAACAGTTCCATTTCGTTTTTGCGCATACACACATTCATTCCTGTACATGCAGGCCTCCTTCCACTAATGTTGCGCAACATGCGTAGATACCTGGTTGAGATACAACCAAAGAACAAATACGGTTGCCGGTGGCATATGTACATATCTATGTATCTTAAGGCTAGCGGAACAGGCTCGCATCCGCCGATGGGGCTTCCCCCATGGAGCGTGTGCGTAAAATAAATTCATACGCAGCCGATTATGTGCATTTTCCCTCTTCGACCCCCCAACGTGTGGTCACGACCCACGCCTTAATGCCGGGCAAGTAAAAACGTCTATATAATGCCAGTATCTACCTACTAATATATCACAGATCCAATTTTGGTCCCAAGCATCTAATTACTAAAATATCACAGTGCTAAGGAAAAACTAAGTAGTAAAAATTTGTTAGGGTAAATATCAAAGGTGGGGTTAAGGCCAGAGAAAGAAATAAAAATATCACAGTGGGCTATGTATAAATACGCAAATAATCAGAAACTAAAACTAGATAATAGGGAATAAATAATTGCAACAATAATTCAAAGCGGGTATAATAATCACTAAATGGTCAGTTAGGTGTATCAATATTAAATAAAATCACTGGGTTTAAAAAAAATAAATACTAAATTAATAAGGAACAAGGTTGTCAGATAAGTCCATAAATAATTAAATCGTCAGGCATGCTAATAAATAGGTGTAAATAAACAAATGTTAGTCAAAAGTTATTCAGCCACAACAACACTTTAACATTTAACATATATTCACTACTATACTTCGCAAATATGTCTTTAGCATGGTATACCCCGATCTTTTTCCCACTTGAATTACCTACCTCGTGCATCGAATTTCCAATTGCCTTTAGTGCTATGAATTTGACTTGCTTGGGGGCAATCTTGGCATTGTAATGATCAATCTGAGAGCTCTGCTTAAAATTTCTGCGGTATACCACTTGTCCAATTTGAAACCTAACTACTACGCTCGTGTGCTAACTTCAGCTCTTTCTTAATTTTTCTCTAATCAATTGCAACCTATCGCCATTTGTCTCCACTTTGCAATCAACATCCTTCAGGGAGCCCAACTTCCGGCATAGCTCATATGATGCTGCATGCAGTATCATTGGCATACCGAAAGTAGCCTGATAGGGTGACATGTTGATTGCGGAGTGGACGGCACTTCGCAGAGCAAACGCCGCATCGCTAATGTGCCCGTTAGAGTTCTTTTGTTTTTCATAGATAAATGATCTTACGATCCGTAGTACTGACCGGTTCACTCTTTCTGCGGCGTTTCCTTGCGGTGAATAAAAAGCTGTCTTCATATGGGTAGTACCACATTTTTCTAGGAGGGTGGCGAAAGTTCCTGAAACGAATTGTCTTCCATTGTCCGAATGGATGTATTCGGGTACCCCGGATATATGGAAGACTTCTCGTTCCAGAAATTTCACCACCTCGGCTGAAGTAGCTTTCCGCATCGGTTTCAAAAACACAAACTTTGTAAAATGATCTAAACACACAAACACGAAGACGTTGCCATTCCTTGCCAGTAATATCTTTCCCTTAATCGCGACAAAGTTTTATGTATGCCCCCATGTCCTGCTGAAGAAGAGCTGTTAGCCGACTCTACCAACCCCTGCCGTAGTTCCGACGGAACCCAAAGCTTCCAGGCATGGTCCGCTAGAAGAGCGTCTCCCCGGTCAAACTGAGTCCGTTTATATACGTACCCGTCAGATACACATAAGTTTGGCAACTTGTCTTTGTTATCTGCCACTGTCATCCGCAATTCGCAATATTCGTCGGAGTCAAAATATGGCGAGTCTAGACATACGTCCATTACTATATCACTGGGTATTATTTCTTCCATATCCATTCGGGAGAGGTTATCCGGTACAACGTTCTGCGAGCCTTTTCGATACTCCATATCAAAGTCGAAGCTTTGGAGTTTTAAACTACATCTAGCGAGTCGTCCTGCAAGATCCTTTTCATAAGCCATTTTAAACTTACGTGATCTGATATTATAGTGAAGGGCAAGCCCTCCACGTAAGGTCGAAATCTTTTTAAGCTTAGAACCGCGCCGTAACACTCCAGCTCGGTGACGCTACAATTTTTCTGGGCTTTGTTAAGCTTCGCTGACATCTATGCAATTGGTCTTTCGTTATTGTCTTCGCCGAGATGGAAAAGAACCCTGCCCACTCCGTCCGTTGATGCGTTGCATTGGATATAAAAATGTTTGTAGAAGTCGGGATGTGTAAGAATGGGTGCCGATATGAGGCTTTGTTTCAGCTGGTCAAACTACCGCCTGGTGTCATCAGTCATTGTAAATTTCTTTATCTTTTCCTTGGTGAGGCAGTCGTGATAGTCGCGTAATCTTATATGAAGCGTCGGTACCAGCCTGTCATCCTGAAGAATCGTCGCAACTGCTTCGGGGTTTTTGATTCAGGAAAGTCCCTCACAGCTGCTACCTTGTTGGCATCCGTATGGATACAGCCATCCCCTACAACATATCCGAGCTATCGGACCTCTTTATAACAGAATTTACTTTTTTCAATATCTATCATTAAGTTTGCTTCGCGCAGACATCGAGCAACCTTTTCTAACAAACATGCATAGGACGAAAAATCTTCAGAACAAACTAACAAGTCATAAAGATACACAAACATACATTCACGTCACGAAGCGGGTATAACCTTGTCCATTAATCGACACATTCTTTGTGCCGCGTTGCACAGTCCAAAGGGTATTACTGTAAACTGATAGAGGGGTCTCCCTGGCACAGTGAACGCTGTCTTCTCCCTGAACCTTTTTTCCAACGGAATTTGCCAGAAGGCGTCCTTCAGGTCTATGGCTGATATATACCTCGTATTGTGCAACCGGCTAAGAATTCAGTCGATATGAGGGAGTGGATAGGCGTCATTGGTTGTGCGCTAATTAACTTTACGCACATCAAGACAAAGACGACTTTTGGTTCCTTTTATAACTAGGTTTACTGGAGAATTCCAGCTACTATTGGAATCTTCTATTACCCCAATACTAAGCATCCGATCTAATTCCGCGTAAATTAGTTTTTGAATCGGTGGGCAAATGGGATAATGGCGTTGTTTAACTGGAAAGTTCTCATCGCGGACTTCGATTAAGAGTTGTGCCCTTACCCTCTCTAAGGCCAAGGTCTGCTCTGGGGTCAACACGTGCTGTACAGCATCGAAGGCCAAGTCGCCCTCGGCGGGAACGAGCTCTGCTACAGTCGTGTGGATTGGACTAGTTGTTGCGCCTCTACTCACTACATTCAAGTTAAAGACCTTCCAAAAATCAATCCCGAGGTACACCTCTTGTTGCAGTCCTGGTACTACCAAAAATTCTAAATCCTTACAAATTTCATCCCATCTCACTGTTAGAGTAATCTCGCCTGTCACTGGTTTTTCTCCTCCGTTCGCCGTCTTAATAAACTGGAAGAATCTTTTCTTCCTTACCTTCAAAAATGTTTCATAGTTTTTCCCCAGGCAACCTGCTCCCGAGTCCAATAAAGCTAACGCGTCTTTGCCCCCTATCTTTGTTTGCGCGAAGAACCGATTATCGCCTTTCAAGGTTACTATTGTCGATATAATTTTGCTACGGATTCTTTTAAACATTTTCCTTTTTTCCCTCATTCTTTCTATTTTCTTAAAATTTCTGCTTCTTCGTTTCCTATCTCCTCACAAAATATTCTCCACCGCGCTTCCTCGTACTCTACTTTCCTAACATGTAGACTCTTTAATTCCCTTTGTTTCCTTACCTCTACTCTATTTTCAACTTCAATATTACCTTCTCTTCTCAAAATTTTTACTGCTTGTTGTGCGGGCGTTGCTTCTCCTGGCTGAGTACTCCGGTCATCTCTGCCAGATTGCCATTTCCCTTCGGTGGCTTGTAGACAAAAACGAGCACCCCCCCCACACGAAAAGCAGATCATGATGTGGTAGCTAGACTTGCTTCGCGTCTCCTTATTAGATTCCAAAGCGTTCTTAACAAAATGGTTAACCGGCTTTCCACACGAGAAGCACGACATTAAGTGGAAAGGTGAGGGACAGAAAGAGTTAATGGTTGGTTTGGTACCGGCTGCAGACATTGTGGTAGGTGCACCGCGCGGCACCGTATTTTGTGACCTGTCATCAGGAAGTTGGCCACTGTTCGACCTGTTTTTGAAAGGGTTCCCTATCGCTTCAAGTGGCTTCGAACTACCCCTTCTTCAAGGAACTGCACATCCGGATAGACCAGCTCACTTACGCCCCTTTAAGATCTACTTTTGTTCTCCCTTATGACCTTTCCCGCCCGCCTATATTCAGCCTTCAGCTCTGCTCTGTGTGTCCTTTTTTGACGAAAAGCTACGGTTAGCCAAGTAGGGTTTCAGATTCCCTTTAATGACCCCTAGCAGTTCTTTCTCGGGTATCCTTTTCCTGAGCCTAAAAGTTAAATCGTGTACCTCCCCATAGAACTCATCAAATCCCTCATGCACCAACTGTTTACGTTCCATGATTTGCCTTACCACCTCGTAGTCGGACTCTGCGGTTTTGAAATGGGCTAGCAGTTCTGCCTTCAGATCTGTGTATCAGAAATTCTGATCTTCGGCATGGTTTTCTAATACCTACCAGTACCATTTCAACGCCGCGCCCGATACGAGGCAATGAAAATCCGTAAACAGTTGATGATGAGTGATTTTATGTTGGACTCTGATCTTCTCAATACGGAACAAAAAACTTTCCACGGAAAGCCCCTTACCTGTGCCGTCAAACTTTATATGCCACTTCTTGAGGTCCATCTTCTTCCAACGCTGTGACTTTAGAGTGGTTTGACCATCTACGTCCGATCGTCGTCCTTCGCCATTGGTATTGCTGCCCGTTCCTCCATTCACATTTGTGTGTTGTTCGGTGTGGAAGCTTGAGTGGAGCGGTGATCCAATGCCTGCGCTGCGGAGGTTTCGATTTCGGCTACTCGGCCGCTGAGGGTGGCAACATAAGTTTTTATGTTTCCGAGTTCGTTTGTCCACTGAGCCATCAAATCCCCTTGCTGTGCCACCATTGCCATTAAACGACTCAGTTGCTCGGTGTTGGTGTCTGTGGTTGTAACTCTATTTCCCGTTGCCGTCGCAATCCCAGCTGCTGCTGCTCCTGACGCCTGACCTCCCATTGGATCAACTCCCCCCTCAGCTCAGCCCTGCTCGTTATCTGGCATTTCTAAGATTGCCTCGAGTTTCTTTAGAAAAATTCAAACTTTCTTCGGACCTATTTGCCACTACTTGAATAACAATGGACACACTAGCTTCGCGCTCTCTCCCGCCTTCGAATGAGCCGAAGATCCTGGCTGTACACTGGTTAAAGTAGTCTATAGGGACGAAATCTACTGGGTGCTGAATACCAGTATCAATTTGGTTGAACAGTGATCCAACCACCTGATTTCCTAACCCCCGCGCAAAGCCACGCGTAATACGCCTATGCCCACTGACCAGGCTCAAACCACCTGGTACTCTTTCTGCCCTGTTGTCTTCGTCAGACATGTATCCAGACTCAGTCAACTGATTCAAACAAGGCCAGTCAATCAGAGCCTACAAAAAAATCGGTTGGAAAAAATATACTGAAAAATTCAGGGATTGAAATCCAAACTTAGAAAAAAAAATACAAACAAATTTTGAATTACGCAAAAAAATTCAAATAAATCCAATATAAAGTAAAAAAAATTACAAATAAACTTTTTGAAAAAAGTACAACTATTTCCGGTTATATAAAATAACAACAAAACACAAAAAAGAAAAAAATTCAATTAAAATTCAAAAAGGAAAAAACAGAAAATTAAATTAACAAAGGAAAAAAAGAATATATTAATTTTAAAGGTAAAAGTAAAATTTCCAACGAAAATTAGTACTTAAATTAAAATCACTTCACCGAATTAAATGAAATAGGAAAAAAAGATGATAAACAAATTTTAAGGACTACCTTTATGTTAATGGACCAAAAAATAGAAGGGAATTTTTCCTTTAATACAGACATAGTCTTGTTGAATTTTGACTAAAAACTTTAAAAATAGGTCTTGTAAAAAATTTTGGGATTTAAAACTACAAAGGTGGAGCGCAATCTTTCAATTTAAGGCAAACCATGTACTTGGGATTAAATTTAAACACGCGCTCTACCTTTATAATTTTAAATCCCAAAATTCTTTTACAAGAGCTATTTTTAAAGTTTTTTAGTCAAAACTCAACAAGACTATGTGTGTATTAAAGGAAAACCTACAAAAAGGCACTTGCAACATTGATTAGTAATTCCTAAGTGAAAATTCTTATCTTTATTTATTTGTTCAAAATAGAAAGATTTAAGAGAAATAATGGAATTCTCGCTGACAACACAGGCGAAAACAACAGAATTCCACCTCCCATCAAAACAAGGGAATTCCATCTCGTTTGTCAGCTACTTAATTTGCACAGCTGAAAATCGTGGTGAAATTCGCATACGCCTGAAAGTCTAAAAGAATCGTGGTGAAAGTCGCGTACGCCTAAAAGTATTCAAGGACGTGCATTGAGTTGGGCCTTCAACGAGGTGGAATTTTACAAAGCCTGTAACACTCAGGAGCCTAGCCATGAAGGTATGGCTTAATCTTCTAAATAGTTATGTAGCTCAAATTTTTTGATCAAACATTGCACTGTGATCGAGTTTTAAACTATATTTCAGGTTTCAAGTCTCTAGATATCCAGGAAGTTAGTTAAAAATCGATTGCAAGATTCCCAATTTAAAACCAATTTCCTCAATATCTCGATCCATGCGCCACCTAGCGGAGTTTTTTTCATAAAATATTGCATTGTCACCGGGTTCTGATTTACGGCCCAAGTTTCACGACTCTAGCTCATCGGGAAGTTACGCGAAAATCGATCGCAAGATTCCCCCGTTTTTAAAGGATTTGCAGTTATCTTGACTAGCGCGCCACCTAGCGGAACTTTGTTTCCTACAAGTTGTATATTTACCAAGCCTCTAACTAAGTGCCAAGATTCAAGTCTCTAGGTAACCGGGAAGTTAGTTAAAAATGGATTGAAAGATTACCAAATTAAAATTCTTTTTCTTACTATCTCGATCCGCGTGCCACCTAGCGAATTTTTTTGATGAATTGTTGCATTGTCGTCGGGTTCTGACCCACGGCCCAAGTTTAAAGTCTCTAGCTAACCGGCAAGTTATTCATCTATCGCAAGATTCCCCCTGTTTTTCAGGGATTTGTAGCTATCTCAATTAGCACGCCACCTAGCGGAACTTTGTTTCCTATAAATTGTATTGTCACCAGGTTTCGAACTATGTGCTAAGTTACAAGTCTCTAGGTAACCGGGAAGTTAGTTAAAAATGGAATGAAGGATTCCCAAATTAATATTAATTTTGCTAATATCTCGATCCATGCGCCACCTAGCGGAATTTTTTCATCAAATGTTGCATTGTCATCGGGTTCTGACCCAAGGCCCAATTTTCAAGTCTCTAACTGACCGGCAAGTTACTCAAAAATCGATTGCAAGATTCCCCCCGTTTTTCAGGGATTTGTAGTTATCTCAATTAGCACGCCACCAAGCGGAACTTTGCTTTCTATAAATTATTGGGTGCGAAGTATAAGTGTTATTGTGAAGTACTTCCAAGTAGTAGTAGGTGTAAAATAAGCGGAGTTTCACTAAATTCGTTACAGTACATTTTACTTGTTAACTTTATATACATTGTGAATTCATTAGTTTATGTTCAATAATTTTATTTTCATTATTTTGATTTTTCAAATATCAAAAATTTTTGTGTGTTAAAAATATTTATAAAATATATACATACATTGGCGTATTTCAATAAAAGTTTTTTTAAAATATAAAAGTGGTTTCAACCACAACGATGAGCTGGTAGATTACGAACTATGCACAGTGACTTTTTTGGTAAATTGTGCCCCATAATTAGCTATAAGGACTCTCCTTCAATTAGCCGATGACATCAGGGTTCGTTTTCCTTTAGCTTCCCGGATATTGAAGCAGCATATGTACGTCGTCGAAGATCTCGCGGGTGCCCATGACCGTGAGACAGCAATACGGGCTCGTGACGAGCTTATAGAAGCACCAAAGGGAGCTGGAAATGGCCATTGGAGTGGCCAAGCAAAACAGATCAATTGTTTATGGAAACGGACCTGAAACAACGAGTTCTCCGAGCTCATACCATATGTGCTTCAGAATTGCGATTCCGTCTCATTCTTTTAATGCAGAAACTATGCCACCCTGAAGAGATGCTGGCTTCATCTGGTCGCGTGAACTAAAAAAGATCCATCCGCACCTTCAACCCCTTCCTCGATGCGGACGGAATCATGAGGGTGGGAGGGAGATTGACGCTATAGACCCTACCCTATAATGAACGACTGTCTGTTTTCACGGCTTCCTATACTACACGGGGGAAATCAAGTAATGCTACGACTTTCGCGATCAGGATATTGGATCGTGAAGCTGAAAAATTTGATAAAAATTAGAATCAATAATTGCAAAGTTTGTCTCATCTACAGGAAAAGGACACGTGAGCAGTTGGTGGCAGCGCTACCGCCGGAACGAACGGAGCTCCCCCGACCCTTTACTTATACCGGAATAGATTTCACTGGTCCGTTCGGAATCATAAATTATACGGGCATGGCATGTCTATTAACGAATTAGTATGTCTGCGTGCTTGTTTGCTTTGCTACAAAAGTAATACACCTAGAGGCAACGAGCGATATATCGAAAGTCACATTTCTAGCTGCCTTTGCGCGTTTGATATCTCGGCGAGGCTGTCCCCACCAGGTGTATTCGGACAATGGGACGAACTTTGTAGGAGCGAACAAGACATTAAGGCAAGAATTTCGGTATTTCATGGCTGAAACTGCTCGGAATACCAATATCTTATATTCAAGCAAATCACTGGCACCGAACTCGAGACCGATTAGTCAGATGTCTGGCAACCCCGACTCCATTGAACTCCTCACCCCTGGACTCTTCCGCGAATTCAGAACCAGAGGTTTTAGGAACACCGATGTCAATCGTCAACAGATGGCAAAAGATCAAAACTATTAATCAAGGACTGACGGAAAATCGTTTCAATATACATCATTTACCCACCCTGTCGGAAAATCAGCAAAACAACATAAGTCATTTATTGCTTGTCAGGCTTTTAACTTGAGCGCGAACGGACTACTAACAATTTACAAGCGACGCCTACTGAAAATATATAGAGCAAAGGCGAGCACTTGCTTCAACAAAAAATGCCTGGAATTGAATGTTACTCCAAAAATCCCTAAAATAACAATAAAGGCAAATACCAAATCTAGCAGGAAAACAGTTAGAAAATTGGAAAAGAATTTTTTAAAATATGAGTTGGAAAGCTTATACTCCAAGAAGGATGAGATAAATGCCGAGTTTGGCAGAACAACTACCTACGACTGCATTAATGGAATGTTTCGACCGCATTAAGGCAGAGGTCGATCAGGAACTACAACAAAAATACAGGTCGCTGAACCGGAAATTGGACAAGCTGGCAGGACGACGAGACGGTAATCAAAACCAAAAAACTCACTCATGACAAATTCGCTAACCTCACAACAGTGGCCATTACAAAGGAAGCGGCACAACTTCTCGAAACGGGCCTGAAGCACAATATCATGGACCAAAGTACAGTAAGAAGAACGGAGCAGGCGATTGTAGACGCGGAGATCGCAATATCATTGATACCACAGGAAGAACAGGCGCACGCAATACACATATGCAGGGAAATCATAAAAAGGAGGTGAGAGCACAGGAAGGACAAAAATCTAACGCAGAGGAGAAAACAATAAAGGATCTACGGCATAAACAAAGGAAACACAATATTGTCACGACAAAAGCGGACAAAGGAATCACCACTGTGCTAATCGAAAAAGAGAAATATATATCCAAAACCGAAGATCTCATAGAGGAAATTAAATGTCGTAGAATAAGAGAGGATCCCAAATACCAAAAACAAATCAAAGTTGCTATAAAAAATGCAAGAAATATAGTAGATTCTAACGTGTCACATAGATTGGTCCAAATGAACCCTTCGGCTCCTCCACTGATTGCGCTGCAAAAATCCACAAGCTGGACACGCCAATGAGGCCCATCATTAATTTTAAATCGGCCCCATGTTACAAACTGTCCAAATATTTAAAAACGATATTGAAAGATACTCTGGAGCTAAGGAACGAATATGCAATAGCTAAAACAACAGAGCTAATAGAGAAACTTGAGACCGTAGAGCCAGGGGCGTAGCGAGAAAATTGCCATGGGGGGTTCAAAAAAAAAAATTTTTTTTTAAGTTAAATAAATAAAAAAAATGTTGTCTTTAGCTTTAACATTAAATTAGGTGTATTTAGAATATGATATGAAAAAGGTTACATTAAAAACTCAAGCGCATGCGTCGGCTTTTCTTTGCCATTTCATCTAAAACTTCTTCAACGGTAACAATTTGATCATGGTGTATGCTTAGTGATCCACAGCCATTCAATCGATTTTCACTCATCTTGTTTCTCAAATAGTTTTTAATCAGCCTAGGAGTTGAAAAAGATCTCTCGTTCGTGGCCGTTGTTACTGGAAGGGTACACAAGATTTTCAACAACATGTGAAAAATATATAGACAAACAAACGGTCTTGGAATGGGAAGCCCCACATCAGAAATTTTTGTGGAAGTGTTCATGCAAAACCTGGACGAAAAGTACATACAGGAGATGAAGTCCAAATTAGGCATGTCATTTTATGCTAGATACGTGGATAACATAATATGCGTTTTAACTACTAATAACGAGGAGCTTGTACTGGATTACGTCAACAAGCAGCACCGAAATATAAAATTTACAATGGAAACCGAAAAAGACGGAGGAATCAACTATATAGACCTCACGATAAATATTGATAAAGAAGCCAAAAGATCTAACTATGACATATATAGAAAGTCAACGGCCACCGACACAATAATACATAATACCTCAAATTACTCCCAACAGCATAAAAATGCAGCATTAAGGCACTTGGTACATAGACTTGAAAGAACACCTCTTACACAAGAGGCATATGAGAGAGAACTTGAGGTCATATATAATATCGCTGCAAACAACGGATATAAAAAAGCACTAGTACATAAGCTCAGAAGGACAAATGGAGAAACAAAAAGAAAAATGAAAAGGAAAATAATAGCTGGACTACTATGACATATACTGGAAAAGCAACATATAAATTGTCAAACTTCTTTAAAAAATACAACACTAACACAGCATTCAAAACATCGAACAATCTAGGGTGAAAACTAAGAACTAACACTAACTCAGAGGATCCGTTTAGCAGCCACGGCGTATACAAGCTTACCTGCGGATGCCAACATGTTACATAGGAGAAACAGGACGGCAAATAAGAACGAGGTTCAGAGAACATATTAGAGATTACAACAAAAAAATACGGAATCCAAACATTATACCCGAGTCTAACTTCGCGAATCATATTGTCGAGAATAATTGTTCGCCAGCAAACATCAATAAAACAGCTAGGGCTCTTCGCATACAAGCAAAAGGCCGACGTCTCAACGTAATCGAAAACATGGAAATCTACAAACAGAAAACATTCGATGGTAGAATAATAAACGAGCAGATAAACACAATTTCTGACACAATATTCGAGCCTTTAAACTTGTTTACAAGAAACAAAGTAATCACACAGGTACAATAGACAAACACACAACAACAAATAAACACAAAACAAATTAACGCACCAAATCAATAAACCCACAAAGAAGCTCAATCAACTAAAATTACGGATTTTTACCTGCCCCAGTTAGCCACACAAGTATATCAGTAAAAACCACCCTCGGTTCTGAATGAACACACAGCACATACACATAACTAAATATACACAAGCATCAATTTTGACAATACTTGCTCATGTACCTACGAACTATAAATACAGGACAAACGTCAACAACAGAACAGAACGAAAATCGACACTGATGATGGCACAACGCCGAAACCAATTTGTCTCAAAATCAAATTTGACCAGGGATGACGGAAATCGTTCCAATATACATCACTTTGCCAACGATGGAAGGAAGAGTACTTTAAGGAGCTGCATAAGACGGTTAAGTGGCAACATCCCCAACGAAACCTTGAAGTAAACGATCTAGTGATTATCAAAGAGGATAACTTACCCCCTAATGAATGGCGACTTGGTAGAGTTGTAAAGGTGTTTCCAAGCAAATATAATAGCGTACGGGTTGTAGAAATACGCACAGCCCGCATTGTGATTATACGGCCAATAGTTAAATTAGTCCCACTACCCATCGAAAGCCCACAACAGCACGGTTCCTCTGGTTCTGGGTGCAGACAGGTATAGAGCCATACTCCGTCCTGGGCGTGCTCAGAACACCATTTTTGGATGGGCCATATTCGGAGTGACCCCATATTGAAACTGGCAAGAGAAATATTGTAGGTTTAAGAAAATGAATTTATAATGAAGTTTCGTATTGAATTTATATTGCAGTGATACCGCTATGAATTTATAATGAAGTTTCGTATTGAATTTATATTGCAGTGATACTGCAAGGCGGGCGGAATGTTGAAGCCTGGATTACCATCTCAAAATCTCACCTGGAGGGGTAGCTGGTTGCGTTTTTCTCTTTTGCGGACTTGTCCTGTCAAGCCCGTTAAGTGGCGCCACCCTCCACGGGGCCTATAAAAATGATTGACAGCGATATAACCCTTCTTAATTTTCTACCAGCGATCAACCATATTAGTGTTTCTCCGTAATCTTTTGCTTTATCTACTTTTGAAATAAAGGCCTAATTTAAATTTTTTTATATAAATAAAAATAAATGAGTGTATGTGCCTACATGGTGATCAAAAGGAATATAAACAAAAAAGGCAACTCTTAGAGACCAATTGTACAGCGAACAACGGAACATTCATATGGCGTAGCAGCTAAAAAAAGGCTTGCACTGATATGAATGTTGGAGACTCGAGTTCAACGCTCAGCTCCCGAAAAGCTAGCTGATGAAGAAGTGAAATTCAGAAACATGTCCTAGTAACCATCGCCGTTTGTATACTTACAATTTTTCTCTAATATCAATTACAAAAACCATTGTATAAAGCAATATGAGCAAAGCTCGCTAATTAAATACATATGATTTATTTTTATTTACATATGTAAAAAAAATTTAATTTAGATCACTCTTACCAAATAAGAAATGGCGAAATGTTGCAAATACCAAAGGGGATTTAACAGAAGTTATAAAAACAGCCAAAGGAACAGGAATAGTAACAGCCAAATTAATCTATTAGCTATAATATTATAATATTGAGGATTTTTTTTTCTATAAATGAACATTTAGTCCGTTTTAATAAAGGATTGAAGAAATTATTGAAATCGGTCAATCCGTTTTTGAGTATTAGCTAAAATATTTTTGAATTGAGGTTGTTTAAAAAAGTTTTTTTTTTGCCGTAAATGCTCCCTGAATCAGATAGAAAAAAACGGTGAAGAAACGGTTTAGCCGTTTTTCAGCTTTGGACGTACTAACGCACACAAATTCATTTATATATATATCGATTACAACTGGAAAACAATTATATCTTACCGTACTTTATTTCTTACCGACCTAGGCGAAATGTTGCACATACGAAAGGAGGGTAACAACAGGTGTAAAAACAGCAAAGTAGCAGGTATAATAACAGCCAATTTAGTTCTATTAGCTAAAATATTTATAAATTGAGGATTTAAAAAATTTTTTTTTGCTAGCAATTAACACTTAGTCCGATTGAATAAAGTAAAAAAAATTATTGAAATCAGTCAAACAGAAAAATGTTGTATATACGAAAGGGGTATAAAAACAGCTAAAGTACGAGTAGAAGGTATAAAAACAGCTAAAGTACGAGTAGAAGGTATAATAAAAGCCAAAGCAGTTATAAAATTTGGCCCATTTTCACAGAAAAGAGTTATCGTCATAAAATCTATGCCCCTACCAAATTTCAAAAGGATTGGTTAATTTTTGTTCGACTTATGGCGTTAAAAGTATCCTAGACAAATTAAATGAAAAAGGGCGGAGCCACGCCCATTTTGAAGTTTTCTTTTATTTTTGTATTTTGTTGCACTATATCATTACTAGAGTTGAATGTTGACATAATTTCTTATATACTGTAAAGATATTAAATTTTTTGTTAAAATTTTACTTTAAAAAATTTTTTTTTAAAAAGTGGGCGTGGTCCTTCTCCGATTTTGCTAATTTTTATTAAGCGTACATATAGTAATAGGAGTAACGTTCCTGCCAAATTTCATCATGATATCTTCAACGACTGCCAAATTACAGCTTGCAAAATTTTAAATTGCCTTCTTTTAGAAGTGGGCGGTGCCACGCCCATTGTCCAAAATTTTACTAATTTTCTATTCTGCGTCATAAGTTCAACTCATCTACCAAGTTTCGTCGCTTTATCTCTCTTTTGTAATGAATTATCGCAATTTTTCTGTTTTTCGAAATTTTCGATATCGAAAAAGTGGGCGTGGTTATAGTCCGATATCGTTCATTTTAAATAGCGATCTGAGATGAGTGCTCAGGAACCTAGATACCAAATTTCATCAAGATACCTCAAAATTTACTCAAGTTATCGTGTTAACGGACGGACGGACGGACGGACGGACGGACATGGCTCAATCAAATTTTTTTTCGATCCTGATTATTTTGATATATGGAAGTCTATATCTATCTCGATTCCTTTATATATGTACAACCAACCGTTATCCAATCAAACTTAATATACTCTGTGAGCTCTGCTGAGTATAATTAGCAAAATCGGAGAACGACCACGCCCACTTAAAAAAAAATGTTAAAGTCAAATTTTAAAAGAAAAGTTAATATCTTTACAGTATATAAGTAAATTATGTCAACATTCACCTCCAGTATTGATATGGTGCAACAAAATACAAAAATAAAAGAAAATTTAAAAATGGGCGTGGCTCCGCCCTTTTTCATTTAATTTGTCTAGGATACTTTTATTGCCATAAATCGAACAAAAATTTACCAATCCTTGTGAAATTTGGTAGGGGCTTAGATTCTACGACGATAACTGTTTTCTGTGAAAAAGGGCGAAATCGGTTGAAGCCACGCCCAGTTTTTATACACAGTCGACCGTCTGTCCTTCCGCTATGCCGTTAACACGATAACTTGAGCACAAATCGATATATCTTTACTAAACTCAGTTCACATACTTATCTGAATTCACTTTGTATTGGTGTAAAAAATGGCCCAAATCCGACTATGACCACGCCCACTTTTTCGGTATCGAAAATTACGAAAAATGAAAAAAATGCCATAATTCCATACGAAATACGAAAAAAGGGATGAAAATGGTAATTGGATTGGTTTATTGACGCAAAAATAACTTTAGAAAAAACTTTGTAAAATGGGTGTGACACCTACCATATTAAGTAGAAGAAAATGAAAAAGTTCTGCAGGGCAAAATCAAAAGCCCTTGCAATCTTGGCAGGAATACTGTTCGTGGTATTACATATTTAAACGAATTAGCGGTACCCGACAGATGATATTCTGGGTTACCCTGGCCCACATTTTGGTCGATATCTCGAAAACGCCTTCACGTATACAACTACCACCACTCCCATTTAAAACCCTCATTAGTACCTTTAATTTGATACCCATATCGTACAAACATATTATAGAGTCACCCCTGGTCCACCTTTATGGCGATATCTAGAAAAGGCGTCAACCCATAGAACTAAGGCCCACTCAATTTTAAAATACTCATTATCACCTTTCGTTTGATATCCATATTGTACAAACGCATTCTAGAGTCACCCCTGGTCCACCTTTATAACGATATCCCGAAAAGGCGTCCACCTATAGATCTAAGGTCCACTCCCAAATACTCATTAACACCTTTCATTTGATACCCATATCGTACAAACAAATTCTCGAGTCACCCCTGGTCCACCTTTATGGCGATATCCCTAAATGGCGTCCACCTATAGAACTATGGCCCACTCCTTCTTAAATACTCTTTAATACCTTCCATTTTATACACATGTCATACAAACAAATTCCAGGGTTACCCTAGGTTCATTTTCCTACATGGTGATTTTCCCTTATTTTGTCTCCATAGCTCTCAACTGAGTATGTAATGTTCGGTTACACCCGAACTTAGCCTTCCTTACTTGTTATACCTGCTGTTACACCCGTTTCGTGTAAACAATATTTCTTTGCAAGTTTACACAAGTTCACACTCCTCATCAATCTAGGGCGTTGATCAGACAATTAAATAAAAGTGTTGAGCGCGTGAAATTTCAAAAAATGTGGGGCGTAGCATAATCTTATTAAGGCTCAGTTGGTCTTCTATATATGACTAAAAAAAAAAACATATATATATGACTATCAATAGAAATTTGACGCGTCCAACCCTTTTATTTAATTGTCTGACTAGTACCTAGGACCTACCTAATTATTTTCAATCTTTTAGTATTATTATTAATTTATGTAAGTATTGTTTTCAATAAAACCGTTTAACTAAACAATTTTTATATAATTTTCTTCCGATCTGTTTCAATAATATTTATGTGTATTTTAAGCTAGGCAAATAAAACAAAGATTATTCCACTTTTCAGCTCAACGTTTCGCCAATTTTCCTTGGCATCTTCAGGAGCGTGACAAAAAATGGAATTAAACGAAAAACATAATTTTCACTAAAACATTTAAACATTTTAATATTAAAAAATTGTGGAAAGTTAATAGAGTGGAAAAATCGATACCAGCTACATGCGGTAAACTTGTTTTGGGTAGGCCTAGCTTAAAATATACATAATTAAAAAGTTTTATTTATTATTTTATTTTCAAGTTTTTAATCTTTATTTAATTGCCTATTATTTCTCATTCTATTTAGTTCATTTAGTGACTCATTATTACAAGGACTCTATCTTGACAATTACAATGTTACAATCTAAGTCCTCAATACATAATCCTTCCAAAGACTTTACTCGACTCTGCGCCACGTATGCTTGTCCCTCCTCCAACTCCAAAATATTTTGATATCACTTCTACCGGACTGTAGGTTATGTTAGGTTAGAGTGGCTGCCTCCGCTGTCCGAGCGGAGACTCACATAAGCCGTTGTGGCCCGTTGTGCTACCACGCGGGGGGCCCCTATTTCCTATTACTCTACTTTCGAAGAAGAGGAGAGTTTAGACCCCAGTGAGGCTAAACCAGCGCGTTTGCCTAATGAAACGCAAGATATCGTTTGGGTTTATAGATTCAAGCTCCGCAAGGCACCCAAAAGAGTGTCTGTGGAGGCATTGGTACCTGGTTTTTGATAGTGCGGGACAGTGGCACAGATAGTGCTCAACGCTTTCTATCTCCTGCTCGTCCCTACAGCTGCGGCAGAAGTCATTTGTCTGCAGGCCCATATAGGCACCGTGAGCACCCATGAGACAGTGACCTGAAAGAAGGCCCACTAGTGGGCTTATAGAGATACGGTTTAACAATATCACCGATCGCGAACTCTTTTCATCCAGCTTAGGCCAAATTTGCTTGGATATACTACATGTAGGTTCACTCGCCCATCTGGCGTTTGCCTGATCTGTGAAAAGAGATCGCAGGTGGTATTTGCAAGTGTTTAGAGGAGGGCTGGCCTAACCAGCTGAGGTTGTTGTTTGCAAGTTGGTGCCTTCTCTAGCTAGCTCATCCGCAGCGCAGTTTCCTGAGATGTCACAGTGGCCAGGAACCCATATTATGCTTAGGTTGCAATTTTCAGCTAGTTTGTTGAGGGTTTCTCTGCACTTCAATGCCACTAGTGACGGGGTGTTACTGCATTGGAGGGATTTAGATCAGTTGGGAGAAGGAATAATATGGTTTCAAGAGCTTTGGTGGGAGTGGAGGGAAGGGCGCCGCTGGTGAGCATTGCCGCCATCCTCTGCACTCTCGTTACTTTACTCTTGTTAGATTCGATATCGAGTGCCGTCCACCATACGGTGACGGCGTAGAAGAGTATGGGTCTCACCACTGCCGTATAGATCAAATGGACTATGCGTGGCTGGAGACCCCACCTTTTTCCGATTGCCGACTTACAAGCGTAGAGAAACATTGTGGCTTTCCTGGATCATTCCTCCATATTTCGCTTCCAGTCAAGCTTCCTGTCTAGAATAACTCCGAGATATTTAACCTCGGTAGAGAGTTTGATTTCCTTCCCGTTTAGGGACGGGAGGGTAAATTCCGGTATACTGCGTTTGCGGGTAAAAAGCACCATCTCAGTTTTTTCACTGCTGATGCTGAGTCCGCATTCCGTAGACCATGTGTTTGTTAGATTAAGAGCATTTTGCAGGAGTTCGCCAAGCACCGGAAGGTGTTTGCCGTAAACTGTCAAGGCTATGTCGTCGGCATATGCAATGACTTGGCATCCGGTGGGCTGTAGTATAGATAACAGAGCGTTCACCGTCAGGTTCCATAGTAGAGGGGAAAGAACGCCCCCCTGGGGGGTTCCTATGTTGGTATACCTTATTAACGATGAGCTGCCCAGCTCAGAGATAATGATTCTCTTGTTTAGAAGGAGCTCGACGAATTTCAAAAGAGGCTCTTCCACCCCTAAACAACGTAGAGATTTTGTGACCGCTGCTGGGAGAACGTTGTTGAAGGCTCCTTCTATGTCGAGAAAGATACCCAGCGTAAATTCTTTAAAGGAAAGACCCTTCTCTATCTTAGTAGTGATAGCATGTAGAGCTGTCTCTACGGATTTGCCCTTAGAGTAGGCATGTTGGTTGTTGGAGATTAGTGCCTTATTTGCCGATCGTCTAATGTAGGCGTCTAGCAATCGTTCTAGAACTTTTAGGAGGAAGGAGGTTAGACTTATTGGTCTGAAATCCTTTGGACTGTTGCCCGATATCCTGCCTCCTTTGGGTATGAAGACTACCTTTGCCTTGGTCCATTCCGTGGGGATATAGACCAGGTTGAGGCAAGCCTTGTAGATTTTAGCTAGCAGCGGTCTTATAAGATCGCTTGCAACTTGCAATTCAGCGGGAAATTTTCCATCCGTTCCCGGAGATTTGAAGGGTTTAAAGGACTTGATTGCCCAGATAACTCCTTTTTCGCTTACAATGTGGTCCGGGGGTTGAAATGGCCCTGGGTTAGATTGCGTGTTTAAGATGTATGGTTGAGATCTGCAGCCCGGAAAGTGAGTGCTGATCCGGATTTCGAGAATTTTCGTACTAGAAGTGGCCCATTCTCCGCTCGTTGTGCGAATGCAGCTTGGAGGTATGGGGCTACCGGACTGTATGTAATATTTGTTCCAAACATGACCCAAATCGGACATCATAGGTCGCTTTATATATATGTATGTATTATGTGCAGGCCCCACGAGAGGGGGGGGGGGAGGATGGGGGATTCCCCCGGGCCTGGGGTTTCTCAGGGGGCCCGCGATTTAGAGGTACTTACACATTTTTTTAGTTCAGGAGAGTCTTTAGTTGTTCCATGTGCAAATTTTGAGCCGAATTTCAAAAGCAACGAATATTGATAATAATTTTTTGCCTGGGCCTGAGGAGACAATAAAAACATCAAATAAAAATATGTTTCTCAGGGGGCCCGCCATTTAGAGGTAGGTACTAAGGCATTTTTTTTTATTTCAGGAGAGTCTTTAGTTGCTCCATGTGCAAATTTTAAGCCGAATTTCAAAAGCAACGAATATTGATAATGATTTTTTGCCTGGGCCTGAGGAGACAATAAAAACATCAAACAAAAATGTGTTTCTCAGGGGGCCCGCCATTTAGAGGTACTAAGGCATTTTTTTTTAATTCAGGAGAGTCTTTAGTTGTCCCATGTGCAAATTTTAAGCCGAATTTCAAAAGCAACGAATATTGATAATGATTTTTTGCCTGGACCTGAGGAGACAATTAAAACATCAAACAAAAATGTGTTTCTCAGGGGGCCCCAGTTAGAGGTACTAAGGCATTTTTTTTAATTCAGGAGAGTCTTTATTTGTTCCATGTGCAAATTTTAAGCCGAATTTCAAAAGCAACGAATATTGATAATGATTTTTGCCTGGACCTGAAGAGACAATTAAAACATCAAACAAAAATGTGTTTCTCAGGGGGCCAGCCATTTAGAGGTACTAAGGCATTTTTTTTAATTCAGGAGAGTCTTTAGCTGTTTCATGTGAAAATTTTAAGCCGAATTTCAAAAGCAACGTATATTGATAATGTTTTTTTTTGCCTGGGCCTGAGGAGACAATAAAAACATCAAACAAAAATGTGTTTCTCAGGGGGCCCGCCATTTAGAGGTACTAAGGCATTTCTTTTAATTCAGGAGAGTCTTTAGTTGTTCCATGTGCAAATTTTAAGCCGAATTTCAAAAGCAAGGAATATTGATAATGATTTTTTGCCTGGACCTGAGGAGTAAATAAAAACAAGACACAAAAATGTATGTTTACATGAAATCGAAATTGTAAAGTTTTCGTGGCGACACTAATGAAGGTTCATCTTCAAAAAGTCTTCCAACAGTACCACCAACTCTGTGTCAAAGTCCAGATTATTTAAACGACTTCGATATCGGTACGGTGAATAATGAGTTTTTGCGATCTGGAGAAGTCAACGAAATAATTCGTCCAGGTCATCAAAAGTGTCCTGTTATTTTTCCACGTGGTTGTCATGACAAGGCATTACCTACCTTGTTGTTAAAAAAATCTTTCCAAATGGAGAGAAAGTGAAGCGTGACTGGTTAGTGTGTAGTGCCAGTAGCAATGCTTTTTAATGCCTACCATGTCGTCTGTTAAGCACCAATACTTTAAATCGACCTAAAATTTGTTGTCCTCGCGGGTATTCGAAATTCTAGGTATGGAAAAAGCTATACGATAAACTGCCATCACACGAAAATACTCAAGATCACATTAAATGTTATATTCAATGGCGATCTTTAAAAATCTAATTAAAAAGGAGGCTACAATTGACACACTTATCAATGAACAGCTAATCTCGAAACTCAATAGTGGAAAGAAATTTTATATAGAATTTTGGACATTATTTTATTTTTGGGTGAAAGAGGCCTAGCTTTTAAAGGCGAAAGTATATGTATATCTTGGTGAAAGAAACAATGGAAGTTTTTTGGGCATCTAAGATCTCATAAGCCATTATGATCCGATACTTAGAAACCATTTGGAGAAAGTTAGGATTTCACAACAGCAGCATAAATGTCTATAAGTTCACTATCTTTCCCCAGACATTCAGAACGAGTTTATAGAAATTTTTTAGATCAAGGCAAGAAAGCCAATTATTTTGCTATTATCGTTGATGCTATGTCTGATGCTAGCCACGTTGACTACGCTTATTTTGCGCTAACTCCATTCAATTCGAAAGCAACAAATTTTACAATTCAAGAACGGTTTTTGGCTTTCGTGGATCGTAACCAAAAAACTGGTCGGAAATCGCTGATCTAATTTGCCATACTCTAGGTAAACATGAAATCTCATTAAAAGATGCTCTTGCACAAGGGCACGATAACGGCGCTAATGTGAAAGAAGCTTACAACGGAGCACTTCGTCACATTCTCGACAAAAACTCGAATACTTACTCGCCTTGTGCAACCCACAATTTATTTGGTGTTGATGCTGCAGAATGTTGTGCGGCGGCAATTACTTTCTTGGGAGTTGTAGAGAAATGTTTTACTATTTTCAGCAGCACTCCACAACGATGGGACATCCTCAAAAAAAATGTACCCAGCTCTCTTCATAGTCTTTCAGACAAAATCCAAATTTGACTGCGCAAGCATACGGAGATGTTACCGGCATTCTCAAGTACATCAACAAGTTCGAATGTATCTTGCTCCCTAGAATTTGTTTGTACGATATGGGTATCAAATTAAAGGTATTAATGAGGGTTCTAAAAGGGAGTGGTGGTAGTTGTATAGGTGGTCGCCTTTTCAGAGATATCGCCATAAAAATGGACCAGGGGTGACTCTAGAATGCGTTTGTACAATATGGGTATCAAACGAAAGGTGTTAATGGGTATTTTAAGAGGGAGTGGGCCTTAGTTCTATAGGTGGAAGCCGTTTCGAAATATCGCCATAAAGGTGGACCAGGGGTGACTCTAGAATGTGTTTGTACGATATGGGTATAAAATTAAAGGTATTAATGAGGGTTTTTAAAGGGAGTGGTGGTAGTTGTATAGGTGGTCGCCTTTTCGAGATATCGCCATAAAGGTGGACCAGGGGTGACTCTAGAATACGTTTGTAAAATATGGGTATCAAAAGAAAGGTGTTAATGAGTATTTTAAAAGGGAGTGGGCCTTAGCTCTATAGGTAGACGCCTTTTCGAGGTATCGCAACTTAGACTTTGTTTGTACGATATGGGTATCAAATGAAAGGTGTTAATGAGTATTTTAAAAGGGCGTGGGGCTTAGTTCTATAGGTGGACGCCTTTTCGAGATATTGTCATAAAGGTGGACCAGGGGTGACTCTAGAATGTGTTTGTACGATATTGGTATCAAATTAAAGGTATTAATGAGAGTTTTAAAAGGGAGTGGTGGTAGTTGTATATGTGAAGGCGTTTTCCAGATATCGACCAAAATGTGGACCAGGGTGACCCAGAACATCATCTGTTTGATACCGCTAATTTATTTATATATGTAATACCTGCCAAGATTTCGATGGTTTTTTATTTCGCACTGCAGAACTTTTTCATTTTCTTCTACTTAATGTGGTAGGTGTCACAACCATTTTACAAAGTTTTTTCTAAAGTTATATTTCGCGTCAATAAACCAATCAAATTACCATGTTTCATCCCTTTTTTCGTATTTGGTATAGAATTATGGCATTTTTTTCATTTTTCGTAATTTTCGATATCGAAAAAGTGGGCGTGGTCATAGTTGGATTTCGTTCATTTTTTATACCAAGATAAAGTGAGTTCAGATAAGTACGTGAACTAAGTTCAGTAAAGATATGTCGATTTTTGCTCAAGTTATCGTGTTAAGGACCGTGCGGAAGAACAGACGGACGACTGTGTATAAAAACTGGGCGTGGCTTCAACCGATTTCGCCCATTTTCACAGAAAACAGTTAGCGTCATAAAATCTATGCTCCTACTAAATTTCAAAAGTATTGGTAAATTTTTGTTCGACTTATGGCATTAAAAGCATCCTAGACAAATTAAATGAAAAAGGGCGGAGCCACGCCCATTTTGAAATTTTCTTTTATTTTTGTATTTTGTTGCACCATATCATTGCTGGAGTTGAATGTTGACAAAATTTACTTATATACTGTAAAGATATTAAATTTTTTGTTAAAGTTTTACTTTAAAATAATTTTTTTTTTTAAGTGGGCGTGGTCCTTCTCCGATTTTGCAAATTTTTTTTAAGCGTACATATAGTAATAGGAGAAACGTTCCTGTCAAATTTCATCATGATATCTTCAACGACTGCCAAATTAATGCTTGTAAAACTTTTAAATTACCTTCTTTTAAAAGTGGGCGGTGCCACGCCTATTGTCAAACATTTTACTAATTTTCCATTCTGTGTCATAAGTTCAACTCACCTACCAAGTTTCATCGCTTTATCTGTCTTTGGTAATGAATTATCGCACTTTTTCGGTTTTTCGAAATTTTCGATATCGAAAAAGTGGGCGTGGTTATAGTCCTATATCGTTCATTTTAAATAGCGATCTGCGATGACTGCTCAGGAACCTACATACCAAATTTCATCAAGATACCTCAAAATTTACTCAAGTTATCGTGTTAACGGACGGACGGACGGACATGGCTCAATCAAATTTTTTTCGATCCTGATGATTTTGATATATGGAAGTCTATATCTATCTCGATTCCTTTATACCTGTACAACTGAGTATAAAAAAGACGTTATGAAGGTAATTTAAATGAGATGATTACGGATGATCCAGGGTCTGATTTTAAAACAATACAATCTTGGTGATCGTTGATTCGGTAATCACTGGCATTACTGAACGATTTGCAGCTATGAGAAATTTGAACGAGATGTTTTCCATTTTGTGGCAGTTTGAAGACATTGATGAAACTACGGTTCGGGCGAGCGCAGCAAAATTTGCCGAAAAATACAAGTCGGACGTTTCTCAAAGCTTAGAATGCGAAATAATTCACTTGAAACACATTTGATAAAGGTCTGTCACCATTGGAATTGCTAAATGCCATCTATGATCGAAATGTGTATACAATTTTCCCCAAAATTTGTGTTGTTTTACGTATCTTTTGTACCTGTCACTGTAGCTAGTGCAGATGGTTCTTTCAGCATCCTTCCAAGAATCAACCACTTTCATAGATCGTGTTCATCTCAAGAGCGAGTTTCAGCACATGCCACGCTTTGTGTTGAACTCGTTTTGGCAAGACAGTTAAATTTTGATATTATTATAAAAAATTTTGCGAAAAAAGCAAGAAAAGCCACTCATTGATATCCGAACCTCTTATATTGAATAATTAAAATTTATAATCATCATTATTATAAATGTACTAAAATGTTACCAAATAACTAGAAAAGCTTATTTGAAACAATATGTTGCTGTTAAAAGAAAATTTTATTTTTACGTTACAATAAAACAGTATAAATAGTAAATATTCTGTGTTAATTTTATTTTCAGCTCTTAGTCCAAAAATCATTTAGTTGATGTGGCAAACATTTTTTATGTAATCCACCAATAATGATTAATGAATGAAACGTCATTAATTCAAATTAATCAAATGTATTAATGGATTTTTATAGGGGGACCGTAAGTTGTTTAGTCCCGGGTCCGGATTTTCTCTCTATGTTATGTGTTCCAAATATGGACCAAATCGGACCACAAATATGATTTTTTTGAATATCTCAATCCTTGCGCCACCTAGCGGCGATTTTCACAGGCCGCTTTCTATTCATGTACTCGACTCTGCGCCACGTATGCTTTACCCTCCAAAATATTTTGATGTCACTTCTTCCAAATTTGAACCAAATCGGGCCACAAATACGATTTTTTGAAATATTTCGATCCATGCGCCACCTATCGCAGTTTTTTTTTCTTATTATTGCATTGTCATCGGGTTCTGAACCATATTCCAAGTATCAAGCTTGTAGCTTATCGGGATTTTACTTAATTTTCAATTACAAAATTCGTGTCGGCCAGCCAGCAGGCCGGCCTGTCAAGTCAAGCTAAATAAAACCGTTTAAAAATGAATTTGCGTGTGTTAGTACGTTTATAGCCGAAAAACGTTTATAACGATTTTAGAAATTTTTTCTCTGTCTTTTTTGATGTGATTCATTGATGATATACGGCAAAATTTTTTTTTAAAGACCACAATTGAAATAAATAAGAAGATGATAAAAACATTTTAAGGACTGCCTTTATATAAATGGACCAAAAGATAGAAGGCAATTTTTCCTTTAATACAGACATAGTCTGGTTGAATTTTGACTAAAAAACTTTAACAATAGCTCTTGTAAAAGAATTTTGGGATTTAAAATTACAAAGGTAGAGCGCGTGTTTAAATTTTAAATAATCAATTAGTTAATCCCAAGTACATGGTTTGCCTTAAACTGAAAGATTGCGCTAAACATTTATAGTTTTAAATCCCAAAATTATTTTACCAGAGCTATTGTTAAATTTTTTTAGTCAAAATTCAACAAGACTATGTCTGTATTAAAGGAAAACTTGCCTTCTATTTTTTGGTCCATTTATATAAAGGTAGTCCTTAAAATTATTTTATCATCTTTTTATTTTCATATACACCAATACTGTTTGTATTCCCGTCATATCCAACAAGGATTTTCGCCTTTGCAGCGCTACTGAAGATTTTCGAGAAATGTTTTTGTCATTCATCACACCTTATTTATGTAAAAACTTTGCTAAAACAATGGATTTATAAATATAGTTACACAAAATTTTAGCTTAGTGGTGATGTTTTTCCCTAAAAATCAGACCACTAAGATTAAAGGAATGTTACAATTATTGGATCTGGTTAAAGGCCGAGTGCCGCGAGGCTATGATATCCCCTGACATATTTTAGTTAATAATAACTTGGTAGCATTTGTAATACATCATGAATTCAACTGTCAAGAGCTTTTGGGGATCATAAATGATGATAGAGTTTGTATGATATATATATAAGATGGGCATGTGTTTTATTTACTTCTGACTCCCAACGACAAATCAAAAAATAAAAAAGATGATAAAAAAAATTTAAGGACTACCTGTATATAAATGGACCAAAAAATAGAAGGCAATTTTTCCTTTAATACAGACATAGTCTTGTTGAATTTTGCCTTAAAAACTTTAACAATAGCTCTTGTAAAAGAATTTTGGGATTTAAAGGTGGAGCGCAATTTTTCAATTTAAGGCAAACCATGTACATGGGATTAACTAATTGATTATTTAAAATTTAAACACGCGCTCTACCTTTATAATTTTAAATCCCAAAATTTTTTTATCATTTTTTTATTTTAAATTTTTAATACTGCCAACAAAAAGGCAATTGCAAATTTGGTTAGTAATTTAAGTAATTCCTAAATGAAAATTCGTATCTTTATTTATTTGTCCAAAATAGCAAGGTTTAAGAGGATTAGTGGAATTTCCGCTGACAACACTGGCGAAACAACAGAAACAAGAGAATTCCATCTCGTTTGTCAGCTACTTAATTTGCACAGCTGAAAATCGTGGTGAAATTCACATACGCCTGAAAGTCTAAAAGATTCGTGGTGAAAGTCACCTACGCCTAAATTATGCAAGGACGTGCATTGAGTTGGGCCTTCAACGAGGTGGAATTCTACAAAGCCTGTAACACTCAGGAGGCTAGCCATGAAGGTATGGCTTAATCTTCTAAATAGTTACGTAGCTCAAATTTTTTGATCAAATATTGCACTGTCACCGAGTTTTAAAGTATATTTCAGGTTTCAAGTCTCTAGATATCCAGGAAGTTAGTTAAAAATCGATTGCAAGATTCCCAATTTAAAACTAGTTTTCACAATATCTCGATCCATGCGCCACCAATCGGAGTTTTTTGACAAAATATTGCATTGTCACCGGGTTATGACTTACGGCACAAGTTTCATGTCTCTAGCTCATCGGGAAGTTACTCGAAATGCGATCGCAAGATTCGCCCGTTTTTAAAGGATTTGCAGTTATCCTGATTACCGCGCCACCTAGCGGAACTTTGTTTCCTACAAGTTGTATTGTCACCAGGCCTATAACTAAGTGCCAAGTCTCAAGTCTCTAGGTAACCGGGAAGTTAGTTAAAAATGGATTAAAAAATTACCAAATTAAAATTTGTTTTCTTACTATCTCGATCCGCGTGCCACCTAGCGATTTTTTTTTTTTTTTGATGAAATGTTGCATTGTCACCGGGTTCTGGCCCACGGCCCAAGTTTCAACTCTCTAACTCACCGGCAAGTTACTCAAAAATCGATTGCAACATTCCCTTCGTTTTTCAGAGATTTGTAGTTATCTCAATTAGCACGCCACCTAGCGGAACTTTGTTTTCTATAAATTGTATTGTCACTGTGTCTCAAATTATGTGCTAAGTAACAAGTCTCTAAGTAACCGGGAAGTTAGTTAAACATGGATTGGAAAGATACCCAAATTAAAATTAATTTGCCTAATATCTCGATCCATGTGCCACCTAGCGGAATATTTTTGATCAAATGTTGCATTTGCAGCGGGTTGTGATTTACGGCTCAAGTTTCATATCTCCAGCTCACCGAGAAGTTACTCAAAAATCGATTGCAAGATTGCCCTCGTTTTTCAAGGATTTGTAGTTATCTCACTTAGCGCGCCACCTAGCGGAATTTTGTTTTCTATAGATTGTACTGTCACCGGGTCCAGAACTGTGTGCAAATTTTAAGTCTCTAGGTCACCGGGAAGTTAGTTAAAAATGGATTGAAAGATTTCCAAATCAAAATGAATTTTCTTAATATCTCGATCCATGTGCCACCTAGCGAAATTTTTGTAATCAAATATTGCATTGTCACCGAATTCTGACCCACGGCCCAAAATTCAAGTATCTAGCTCACCGGCAAGTTACTTAAAAATCGATCGTAAGATTCCCTGCGTTTTTTCAGGGATTTTCGTTTATCTCGATTCGTCTGCCACCTGGCGGCATTTCGTGTTCCACGAATTGTAGTGCCATCGACTCGCAAGCTATGTGCTAAGTTTCAAGTCTCTGGATTACCGATAAGTTAGTTAAAAGTCGATCGCAATATTTCCATTTTAAAATTAATTTTCTGTATATCTCGATCCGTGCGCCAGCTAGCGGATTTTTTTTTCACGTCTCCCAGATCTGAACTATGTTCTAAGTATCAATTGTCTATCTCAACGGGAAGTTGCCGACAAAGAATTTTCCATGGGTCAAAAATTCGTATGGAAATGAAGGGACAAACATGAAAGGGACTTAATATAAAGGTAGTAAAATATTTAGCTAATATGTACTCATAAACGGTGTGACCGACTTCAATATTTTTTTCTTTCCTTTATTCAAAGCAAACAAAATTTTAAAATCCTCAATTTATAAATATTTTAGCTAATAGAACTAATTTGGCTGTTATTATTCTTGCTACTTTGCTGTTTTGATTCTTGTTGTTACACCCCTTTCGTATGTGCACATTTCGCCTACGTCGGTAAGAAATAAGGTATGGTAAGAGATAATTGTTTTCCAGTTGTAAGCGATATATATAAAAATAAAATTGTGTGCGTGTTAGTACGTTCAAATGATCTGGGGAAAAAAGGAAATCATTTAGCCGTGTCCGTCCGTCCGCCCGTCCGTCCGTCCGTCTGTCCGTAAACACGATAACTTGAGTAAAATTTGAGTTATCTTAATGAAATTTGGTATGTAAGTTCCTGGGCACTCATCACAGATCGCTATTTAAAAAGAACGAAATCGGACTATAACCACGCCCACTTTTTCGATATCAAAAATTTCGAAAAACCTAAAAAGTGCGATAATTCATTACCAAAGACGGATAAAGCGACGAAACTTGGTAGGTGGGTTGGCCTTATGGCGCAGAATATAAAACTAGTAAAATTTTGGACAATGAGCGTGGCACCGCCCACTTTTAAAAGAAGATAATTTAAAAGATTTGCAAGCTGTAATTTGGCAGTCGTTGGAGATATCATGATGAATTGTGGCAGGAAAGTTCCTCCTGTTACCAGATGTGTTCTGAATAAAAGTTAGCAAAATCGGATAAAAAAACAAATAATTTAAAAGTTAAATTTTAGCAAAAAATTGAATTTCTTTACAGTATATAGTAAATTATGTCAACATTCAACATGGTGCAAAGAAATACAAAAATAAAAGAAAATTTCAAAATGGGCGTGGCTCTTCCCTTTTTCATTTAATTTGTCTAGAATACCTTTAATGCCATAAGTCGAACAAAAATGTACCGTTCTCTGTAAAATTTGGTGAGGGCATAGCTTCTATAACGATAACTGTTTTTTGTTCAAATGGGCGAGTCGGTTGAAGCCACGCCCAGTTTTTATACACAGTCGGCCGTCTGTCCTTCCGCTCGGTCGTTAACACGAAAACTTGAGCAAAAATCGATATATCTTTACTAAACTTACTTCACGTACTTATCTGAACCCACTTTATCTCGGTATTAAAAATGGGCGAAAACCGACTATGACCACGCCCACTTTTTCGATATCGAAAATTTCGAAAAATGAAAAAAATGCCGTATTTCTTTACAAAATACGAAAAAAGGGACAAAACGTGGTGATTGTATCGGATTTTTGACGCAAAATATAACGTTAGAAAAAACTTTGTAAAATGGGTGTGACACCTACCATATTAAGTAGAAGAAAATGAAAAAGTTCTGCAGGGCGAAATCATAAACCCTTGGAATCATGGCAGGAATACTGTTCGTGGTATTACATATATAAATAAATTAGCTGTACCCGACAGATGATGTTCTGGGTCAACCTGGACCAAATTTTGTTCGATATCTCGAAAACGCCTTCACATATACAACTAAGGGCCACTCCCTTTTAAAACCCTCATTATACCTTTAATTTGATACCCATATCGTACAAACACATTACAGGGTCACCCCTGGTCCACCCATATGCCGATATTTCGGAAAGGCGACCACCTATAGAAATAAGGCCCACTCCTTTTTAAAATCCTCATTAACACATTCTATTTGATATCCGTATCGTACAAACACATTCTAGAGTCACCGTGGTCTACCTTTATGGCGATATCTCGAAAAGGAGCGCACCGTTCTATAGCCCACTCCATTTTAAAATACTCATTACCGCCTTTCATTTGATACCCATACCGTACAAACACATTGTAGAGTTACCCCTGGTCCACCTTTATAGCGATTTCTCGAAAAGGCGTCCGCCTATAGAACTATGGCCCACTCCCTTTTAAAATGCTCTTTAATACCTTCCATTTGATATCCATGTTATACAAACACATTCCAGGGTTACCCTAGGTTAATTTTCCTACATGGTGATTTTCCCTTATTTTGTCTCCAAAGCTCTCAGCTGAGTATGTAATGTTCGGTTACATCCGAACTTAGCCTTCCTTACTTGTTCTTTATTATTTTTGATCTAATTCAGGGATCTTTTACGGCAAACATTTTTTTTAAGCAACCTCAGTTGTATTCTAGCTAATACTCAAAAAAATTTTGTTTCGATAACTTGTTTTCCTTCATTCAATCAATCGGTCTAAGTGTTCATTTATAGCTTTTGATGGTATAAAAATTATTGTTTCCCAGTTGTAATCTATATATTATAAATGAATTCCTGTGCGTTAGTTCGTTCGTGCACTTGTTGTTACACCCCTTTCGTATATTTAAGATTTCTCCATTTCGTATTGCTATTAAGTGAGCTGAGTAATAACTAATCAGTTTGATTTAAACACGCTATTAATTGCGAAGTGAAGTATAATTGTACTACTACCAAAGTAGTCTTATAAAGACCATTTTGCAATACAGAATATTGGGGCTATTTATTTAACAGTTTAGCGGTTTGAACGTTAGCAGGTTTCAATAAAGCGGAATTTCCCAAAACTCGTTCAATTGGTGCCAGAAGAGGAATTGTTGAATAAATACCGAAGATTTTGGATACAACCAGGACATGTCGAAGTTTAGTGAATTAAAGATCCAGCAGCTCAAAAAGGAGTTGGAAGCTCGCGGCTTGAATAGTACTGGCAACAAATCCGAATTACAATCGCGATTATGGGAAGCTATGGAATCAGAAGGAATCAATGTTGAAGAGTATGTCTTTCATCCAGATAGCGACGAGACGACAACAAAAATGGAAGAAAAAACAAAACACCGCAGACAGTTACCAGCACATTCTTGAACATGATATTGGCTGCAATATCTGCACAAACACCGACAGTAACATCCAAGATGGAAACTCAACTGGAAGAACACAAGACATATATGGCATCTCAACTAGGATCCCAGGAGAACCGTATAACAACCAAGATGGAAACTCAACTAGAAGAACAATTGTGGTGCGTCGCAACTCGGCAAGGGAGTGGAGGCACCACAATTATGGTTTGGATAATATGTAATAAAATAAAAGGGAAGACGAGATATTTCTCGTTATAAATAATGATTTATTTGAAGTGAAAGAAATTGCATAGAACAAATAAATTACCTTTTGTATTGAAATATGGCGGGCCTCCTCGGGACGGCTTCAGCTGTGGTTCGCTCGACAATCGCTGAAAAGTAGACGGTTGCCTTGTCGAGGACAACCGTTGAACCGCGGGAAAAGTCTCTAGTTTTAAGGGGAAGCTTCCCCACACAGCTGCGCGGGCATGTATGTATATGTGTACGGACAACATAACCTGCATATACACATATATGTATATGCATGTGAGCGAACTAGTGGTCGGCAACGTAGTGATACTAGGGTGGCGGGTATTAATAGGAATTTAGGCTTCGAGCCTAAACATTCCGGCCCTTTTGCTATACGTAACAGCTCAGACTACGCTGAGCGTCCCCGACCACGATTTGTCTTAAGACTAGGTTCTATGCGCTGCGCGCCGGATGGCTCGACAACATCCTCTTTGCCTTCGCGTAGCTAGGACGAGATAAAGGAACAGTAAAGTAAAAGAACGCGCATCATATATTTATTGCCAGTTAATAAAGAAATCCATTTATTGTGATGGAAAAAAATGTTATTCACATATATAAACTTAAAACTAAAATAAACCTTTAAGATCATGTTAGATCGGGTGGGTCCCCGAATGCACCCATCCAAAGATAATGCTTTGGGCTAGGAGCGAGCCAAAGGATGGTGGTAGCGTACCCGGTGTAATAATTTCGGCATAAACTTCGCCGCCTAAAATTGGGGATCCGGCTGACGAATATGCTCGTAAGGAGCCGCGACGCTGGGGTCGACGTGATAAGCGGGCCTGGCGCGTCTGAAATCATGGACGCAGAATGCGTGAGTCGTCACCGTCTTGCTCTGTCCATGCTTGCCCCTGAATCTAATGAAGCAGCCGGTTTCGCCGGCAGTGCTAATTCTCGCGCCGGCCTGCGGTCGATCGTTTTTCGGGGGGAAGATGCATCAAGGAGTGCACAAATGAGGTGCAACCGGCCCCGGCTTCCACCTTCACGACCGCAGTTGGCGCCAGGGTAGCCATTGGCCGAAGGGTTGGGGCGGCTGTAGCGTGGGCTGGAATGATCCCGTTCCTAAAGGAACTGTGTTGCGGTATCTGGCGCAGCCGAGTGGCCAGTCTACCGTCTCGGTTTTCTTCTCTAAAATATAGGATAGCGCGCAGCTGGCGCGGCCGAGGGGCCAGTCTACGCTCGCGCTTCTCTCGGCGTGTTCGTTGGCGTCGTGGGCGGAAAGGCCATGATTCCGCTCCACTTTCCTTTCGTCTTTCGTGCGCCAGTAAGTGTCGGAACGGCCATGGGTCCGATCCCCTAGTGTCGGAACAGGCTATATGGGAGACCGCTCCACTCCTGGATGCTGCTTGTGGTTCTTCTTGAAAGGCCGACTCGGGCGCGTGGAGAGGCAGCGACTCATCCATCGTCCCGTCGTCCACCTGTTGCGTCGTGGGCATCCTTTCATAGCCTTCTTCCTCCTCTTCTAAGACCAGCTGGTTCCAACTCTTAGGCTGCTCTGGCTCGAAAGGTGCAGTGTGGTATGATGGTTGCTACCACATCGTCGGCACCTACCCTCGATGGTACAATTTTTCGCCCGATGCACCATCGATAAACAGTTCTGGCAGTAGTTAAGGCGGATAATCTCGCGCAACCGTTGCAGAGGGGTCTTCGCCCTATAGACGGTGCACGAGCGAATCGGATGTCGAGCGTCACATACAGGGCACAACTTGGGGTAGCGAGTGGCCTGGCGTTCGGTTCTTTTACGTAACGATGCGTAGCGAGTCATTCTATTCAGAGAATGTGGAAGAAAACAAGAGGAAACTCGTTTACGTATTATGACTGTGACACGCGTTCCGTGGCGACTGAGCCCTAATTCTATTATCGGGACTTTTGAAATTTAGCGCGTGAGTAGGGTGAAAACATCTGTAGCTGCCTAAGAAAAATATTCATATCTCGCGCACGTTATGTGCATGGTCTCTTTCAAACGCATGTAATGTGCCTGGGTCTTTAGTGCCCTATTTTGATTATTTTTGTGTCACCTGGTATCGTTTTAACTAGCTACGGTTGATGCTAAAAACCAACAACTTTCCTGCCCGCCGCAAAAGGATGTTCGTATAAATTTATGCGAAATAAGAAATAATAAACAGAGGTTCATCTTGGAGGAGGAGAAAAAAAATTTATAAAATTAACTCTGACTCTACTATTATTTTTATTTTTTATTTTTTGCTTGGAGTCCTGTTTATTTGGTGGCCTTTCCCAAATGGCACGATTCCCGAAGGGTATTTGGCTCCGATATCGATTTGTCGTAAACGGGTTTTTCGGCACCCGTTATACCCGCTGGTATAAGTATACAAAGAGCCAGTGCACGGACTTTACCATTTTATAGATAGATCTACCAACCTTTTGACCCATTTTAATTTGCTGCTAATTCCAAATACTGCGATCATTAGGTAAATGTATTGATTTGCCGGACACACCCAAATAATATTAAGAGATGACACTAACCAAACCAACCAATTTTGAAAAATTTTTGTACAAATTCAAAAAAGAATAAATTTGTTTATGAAATAAATATAGCAAATGAGCACGCAAATATAGTTTTTCTCTGCGCTATTTTCATCAGTTTTTTTACACCTTTCATGAAAATGAAATGGCATATCAATTTTCTCACGAATCCCAAAATTGCAAGTCCTTAAAGGAAAATAGATAGACCCACCATTAAGTATACCGAAATAATCAGGATGAAGAGCTGAGTTGATTTAGCCATGTCCGTCTGTCCGTCTGTCTGTTTGTATGCAAACTAGTCCCTCAATTTTTGAGATATATTGATACAATTTGGTGAGCAGGTGTATTTAGGTGTCCGATTAGACATTTGTCGGAACCGGCCGGATCGGACCACTATAGCATATATCCTCCATACAACCGATTTTTCAGTGAAAGACGATTTTTGTCATATCTTCCTCAATTTATCAGATTGAAGTTTCAAACTTCACCATATACTTTCGTAATTTGCACATATTGTTGTCTGAAAAAAATTATGAGATCGGTCGTATATATAGCATATATCCCCACAACCGATCGTTCAGATAAGAAACCTTTTCGTAATTACTGCCCTATTTTAAGAGCTAGAGGCTTCAAATTTCAACGAATGCTTACGTATATAGCATATATTGTTGTCTGAAAAAATTATAAAGATCGGTGTTATATATAGTACATATATGGTGGTATATATAGTATATATATATATTTTCGCATATATATTGTTGTCTGAAAAAATCATAGAGATCGGTTGTATATATAGTATATATATCATACAACCGATTGTTCAGATAAGAAACTTTTCGCCATTTCTACCCCATTTTAACAGCTATAAGCTTCAAATTTCACCGATTGCTTACGTATATAGTATATATTGTTGTGTGAAAAAATCATAGGGAACGGTGATATATTTATGATGGTATATATAGTACATATGTATAGTATATATATATTTTTTTTTGCAATTTCAGCCCCATTTTAACAGCTAGAAGCTTCAAATTTCACCAAGTGCCTACGTGTATAGCATGTATTGATGTCTGAAAAAATCAGAGAGATCGGTGGTATACATAGTATATATCTCATCCAACCGATTGTTCAGATAAGAAACTGTGCGCAATTTCTGCCCCATTTTAACAGCTAGAAACTTCAAATTTTACCAAATGCTTACGTATATAGCATATATTTTTGTCTGAAAAAATCATAGAGATCGGTGGTATATATATTATATGCCCTATATAAACTGTCATTTTTGCCCCTTTTTTACGGCTAGAAGCTTCAAAATTCATCAAATTTCATCAAATAGTTACGTTTACGTCATATATTGTTGAAATACGTGATTCGTAGTCATATTTTTTACATGCAGACCACAAAAAAAGCTTTGCATCCTTATACAAAGTACCTACCTATTTTTTATTTTATATTTATCTTATAAATCGTTTAGATATATATGTTCAAAGAAACTTTTCGCAATTTCTACCCCATTTTAACAGCTATAAGCTTCAAATTTCAACAATTGCTTACGTATATAGTATATATTGTTGTGTGAATAAATCATAGAGATCCGTTGTATATATAGTATATATATTTTTTTTTGCAATTTCAGTAAAAACCTTAAACTTTGCATCCTCACACAAAGTACCTACCTATTTTTATACTCAGTTGAGCAGAGCTCACAGAGTATATTAACTTTGATTGGATAACGGTTGGTTGTACAGGTATATAGGAATCGAGATAGATATAGACTTCCATATATCAAAATCATCAGTATCGAAAAAAAATTTGATTGAGCCATGTCGGTCCGTCCGTTAACACGATGACTTGAGTACATTTTGAGGTATCGTGATAAAATTTGGTATGTAGGTTCCTGGGCACTCATCTTAGATCGCTATTTAAAATGAACGATATCGGACTATAACCACGCCCACTTTTTCGATATCGAAAATTTCGAGAAATCGAAAAAGTGCGATAATTCATTACCAAAGACGGATAAAGCGATGAAACTTGGTAGCTGAGTTGAACTTATGACGCAGAATAGAAAATTAGTCAAATTTTGGACAATGGACGAGGCACCGCCCACTTTTAAAATAAGGTAATTTAGAAGTTTCGCAAGCTGTAATTCGGCAGTCGTTGAAGATATCATGATGAAATTTGAGTGGAACGTTACTCCTACACTATATGTATGCTTAATAAAAATTAGCAAAATCGGAGAACGACCACGCCCACTTAAAAAAAAATTTTTTTAAGTCAAATTTTAAAAGAAAAGTTAAATCTTTACAGTATATAAGTAAATTATGTCAACATTCAACTCCAGTAACGATATGGTGCAACAAAATACAAAAATAAAAGAAAACTCAAACTGGACGTGGCTCCGCCCTTTTTCATTTCATTTGTGTAGGATACTTTTAATGCTATAAGTCGAACAAAAATTTACCAATCCTTGTGAAATTTGGTAGGGGCTTAGATTCTACGACGATAACTGTTTTCTGTGAAAAAGGGCGAAATCGGTTGAAGCCACGCCCAGTTTTTATACACAGTCCACCGTCTGTCCTTCCGCTCGGCCGTTAACACGATAACTTGAGCACAAATCGATATATCTTTACTAAATTCAGTTCACGTACTTATATGAACTCACTCTGTATTGGTATAAAAAATGGCCGACATCCGACGCCCAATTTTTCGGTATCGAAAATTACGAAAAATGAAATAAATGACATAATTCTATACCAAATACGAAAAAATGGAAGAAAAATGGTAATTGTATTGGTTTATTGACGCAAAATATAACTTTAGAAAAAACTTTGTAAAATGGATGTGACACCTACCATATTAAGTAGAAGAAAATGAAAAAGTTCTGCAGAGCGAAATCAAAAGCCCTTGGAATCTTGGCAGGAATACTGTTCGTGGTATTATATATATAAATAAATTAGCGGTACATTACAGATAATTTTTTAGGTCACCCTGGTCCACATTTTGGTCGATATCTCGAAAACGCCTTCACATATACAATTACCACCACTCCCTTTTAAAACCCTCACTAATACCTTTAATTTGATACCCATATCGTACAAATACATTATTGAGTCACCCCTGGACCAACCTTATGGCGATATCCCTAAATGGCGTCCACCTATAGAACTAAGGCCCACTCCCTTTTAAAGTAATCAGTATCACCTTTCGTTGGATACACATATTGTACAAACGCATTCTAGAGTCAACCCTGGTCCACCTTTATCACGATATCCCGAAAAGGCGTCCACCTATAGAATTAAGGCCCACTTCCAAATACTCATTAACACCTTTCATTTGATACCCATATCGTACAAACAAATTCTCGAATCACCCCTGGTCCACCTTTATGGCGATATCCCTAAATGGCGTCCACCTATAGAACTATGGCCCACTCCCTCTTAAAATACTCTTTAATACCTTCCATTGATACACATGTCATACAAACACATTCCAGGGTTACCCTAGGTTCATTTTCCTACATGGTGATTTTCCCTTATTTTGTCTCCATAGCTCTCAACTGAGTATGTAATGCTCGGTTACACCCGAACTTAGCCTTCCTTACTTCTTTATTTTATATTTATCTTAAAAATCGTTTGGGTATGTACATCTGTTCACTATATATTTTTTATCTTATACATCCGATTATTTTGAGTTTACGAACGGGATAAGATTATTGTTCAGCCCCATTCATGAAAGGTATGAAGTCTTCGGCACAGCCGAAGACGGTCCCGTCCTTACTTGTTTTTTTTTTTCTTGTGAATAATTTTGAACGAAAAAATAAAAATGTTTTAAGCAAATGATAATATGCTGAAATCGGTTATTTTTGTTGTAGTGTTTTTGGTACCTTGGAAAATTGTTGTTGTAATTAGACGTTTCGGTAAATTTTCGTCAGTATTTCGCGCTCACCATACATGAGTATTATATAGGTATAAGCTATGTATATACCAATTCATATATATAGTTTTTGTTTTGTTTACATGTTTTTAAAAGTATTTCCGTGAAATGTGCTTTGGTTGTTTTACAATAAATGATAGTAATAAATATTAAATATTCGTCTACCAAAGTTCTCCCCTTTAAAGTCCGCGCACTGGCATAAGCATACCAGCAGCAAAGACAAAAAAAAACGAACATTCCTAGACACAAATGTAAATTTCTATGAATTGAAGCAAACTGTAAACGGATCGAATGATTCATTACGCCGTTGCTTCATTCTTCTCATTTTAGGCGTGGTTGAGTACGGTGGTAGCGATCATTGAGAAGAAAAAAATGGTAAGTAAATTTTAATACGTGATACTTTAATATATTCTTTTAATTAATTAATTAATTTTCTTTTCTTTTCAGGTGCCTGGTGGAGATTGGCATGGAACGGACCAAGGACAACGGGTTTATTGGTTTTTTGTTATTGATGTACCCGCATCACAAAGGGGTGCTCCAACTGTGGCGTCGGGCGCGCCGTTAGTTGTCACACCTTTGTGTTGCCAATTGATGCCTAGATTAATGGATTTTCCTATTTTTATCTCCTTTCTTTCGTTTCAGGTCTCATCCCAATATTTAGAAATTGGAGCGTATTTTTGCCAAGTTGAAAAACAAACGTGGCGAGGGACCATAATTTGAAGATAATGAGGAATGTATGAAATTGCAGACTTAGAGTATGAAGCTGAAACATCGATTGGCTATTTTAAATAAGGTTATTGCTGCTGAGCAAACTGCTGCAAGCAGCGTCAAGTTCTGCGTACCAGCTAGTTGCCCACTGCTATTGCTGCAATGGTTTCCATAACTGCACATTTGGTGGATTTACTTACAAATGCTATTGCGTTGGCATTTTCGCAACTTGCCGGCACAGTAAACGTAATATCACCCATTAATGCTTCTGCAACTAAATTTGGTGATTATCAGTGCAATAGTGCTGTCACTAACAAAAATTTAAATTATCTGGTATAACCAAAAATCTCCGAGAGGTATACATAGCTAATGAACTTGTTAAAATTGTTGCACTATCCCCAATTGTAGCCAAAGCTGAAGTTGCTGGTGCTAGTTATGGAGTGAATGTTATATCGAGTATCGCTCTGCACAAAGGCTTACATTGTAGGCAATGGTACCGATCTGCTTATTTAAAGCGAAATATATTATTTTTCTTTTTTTGCAAAATACCATAAGACATTGAGAGGACCAACAGAACGACATGATTTCCAGAAAAGAACACACCATTAGGATTTAGGTTGATAATGTTTAAGAGGAGTCGTGTGTATCTGATTTTCAAAAAGGTTTACACTTTACGGTGCTCGCTTGTGTTTTCGAACTAGCACAGACTATTTCCAAGTACATAACATTTTTAATGTCTGTGATCTCTTCCATGCGCGTGTACATTATGGACAAAATAAAGGGCTCATTTGATGATCGTATGCGCTCCTATATTAATGCGCACGTGGTGGAGAAAAAGCTACGGAGCTGGCGAATTCTTACACACATGTTTTTGGTGTGTACACAATATGGACCTTCTATCCATCGCATTTTCCTTTGTGTTATTAACTGGGGCTGGCACGTATCTAATGGCAATGGCTGACCGCAATAGTAAGTTCCCGATAAAACAAGATTTCGTTGCGTCGTGGAGATGCTGTGACAAGAGGAGTTAATCGTCAAGTTGGTGACGATAAGAAAGTTATCCTGCTAAAAAATTCAACTCCTTTGGTAAATTATTTCCAATTGGTTTGGCCAGTGGAGCCTTGGCATTATTCTCCACAAGCACTCAAAAAACTTAAAGGCAAATAATGTG
>NC_090324.1:184615365-184706808 GCF_040869045.1 Eurosta solidaginis
AAAAATTGTGAGTAAATATGACGTTCCGGAGAGCGATTTGTTAAAATTTAATGAAACCTTGTTCATGTGTAGAGACCAACTCTGAAGAAAGAGAATTGGTGCTGTATTCTCGGACTGCAAACCAGCTGGTGTATCTTTCGTGTATTGGGACATTTGGTCAGCTTGCCTGGTATTGGAGGTCTATAGTTGGTATAGACGGGCTTGGATATTTCCTGAAGAGACCATTTTATCTTGTTGGGAAAAGAAATTGGCGATCATCGGAGAAATCTATAAACGGGCACCTATCTCAAATTTGGAAAAGAAAAAGGTAAGCGGCGTTAATGAAAAATGTCTGATACCAAATAAGTGTTTTGAGCTCTACATTTGTATAGTGTAAAACGAAATTTCATGCTGCATATAAATATTCAAATGATTTTATATTATTCAAATTGTAGTACTTTAATTTCGAACCCACTACGTTTTAACTGTTTATATTAACGAATTATTATTTATCTAAATATATAATCGTGCACTTAGCTTAGTCATCAAATATTGCAGTATTAAGTGGAATCCTTTGATCTTTTGTAATTTATGCGGTTAACTACTTTACCCGTGCCACTATAGAGAAAGTGGACATGCACCGGTTTTATACGCATAATAATTATATTGTTGCTTGTATCATTGCAGATGACATATTCGGTGTATTATTTAATTTTTATTTGAAAATGAATGCAAATGCGAGCTAGATGTTGTTGTTGTTGTTGTAGCAGTGCTTCGCTCCACCCAATAGGTGCGACCAATCACAAATTGTCATCAATGTCCTCTAACGGGAGTCCACGGAAACTTGCAGTTTCAACAGGGGTGGACCATAATGACAGAAGTGTTAGAGGCGTTGGTTCCACATTACAATTAAAGAGATGATTGGTGTCATGTGGGGACACATTGCAAGCGGGGCATACATTTTGTAGGTCGAGGTTGATTCTGGATAGGAAAGAGTTTAACCTGTTACAGTATCCAGATCGAAGATGAGCTAGAGTCACTCGAGTTTCCCTGGTGAGTATGCGTTCCTCTTCCGCAAGTTTTGGGTACTGTTCTTTGAATACTGGATTCACCGGGCAATTCCTTGCATAAAGGTCCGACGCCTGTTTGTGGAGTTTGCTGAGGACCTGCTTGTATTTTTTGGCTTCATACGGCTCAGTTCTTAGTTGCCGTATTTCCTCATAATGCTTACGGAGATTACTCCTTAAGCCCCTGGGCGGTGTTGGCTCATCAATCAGTTCACCGGGCAATTCCTTGCATAAAGGTCCGACGCCTGTTTGTGGAGTTCGCTGAGTACCTGCTTGTGTTTTTTGGCTTCATACGTCTGAGTTCTTAGGTGCCGTATTTCCTCATAATGCTTACGGAGATTACTCCTTAAGCCCCTGGGCGGTGTTGGCTCATCAATCAGATGTCTGTTGGGGTGCCCAGGTTTCTGGGTATTCAACAGGAACTGTTTGGTTAGCACCTCATTTCTCTCCCTGATGGGAAGTATTCTCGCGTCATTATGTAAATGGTGTTCTCGGGACATAAGAAGACATCCCGTGGCGGTTCTGAGGGCAGTATTTAGTAGGCCTGTAGCTTCTTCCAGTGAGTGGTCTTTAGGCTTGCCGACCATATTGGGGACGCGTAGCATGCAAACGGCTGGCCAATTGCTTTGTAAGTGGTAATGAGCGTTTCTTTATCTTTTCCCCAATTACTGCCAGCAAGAGATTTGAGGATTTTATTACGGCTCTGGATTTTTGATACAATTGCGGCTGCATGCTCACCAAAATATAGATCCTGATCAAAAGTCACACCCAAGATTTTGGGGTGTAGTACAGTCGGTATCGTAGTGCCATCGACGTGGATGTTCAAAATGATCGACATTTGCGACGTCCATGTTGTAAATAAGGTCGCGGATGATTTAGTCGGTAGTAATGCCAGGTTTCGTGAGGCGAAAAACTGGAGAGATCAGGAAGGTAGCCGTTTATTCTGTTGCAAAGCTCATCGATCTGTGGGCCTGGGCCTGTGGCCATTATTGTGCAGTCATCGGCGTAGGAAATGGTAGTAACTGCTTCTGGTGGCGAAGGTAGCTTTGATATGTAGAAGTTAAACAAAAGAGGGGATAGGACACCACCCTGTGGCAACCCTTGTTTAATTCTTCTTGGTTTAGATGATTCGTTTCTAAATTGCACCGATGCCTGCCGACCACCCAGATAATTTGAGTCCACCTTCCAAGACATGGGGGAAGGTTAGAACCTTCCATGTCTTGAAGTCACGTGCCATGGTTGACCGTATCAAAAGCTTTTGATAAGTCTAGGGCAACGGGTGCTGTTCTATGGTGGGGATTTTGATTTAAACCGCAATTTATCTGGGTGCTTATGGCATTTAGCGCGGTGGTAGGCTATGGAGTTTTCTAAAGCCATGCGGATAACAGGTTAGCTGCAAGTTTGCTTTGAAGTAGGGGAGCAAAATGGTTTCAAGCGTCTTGGCTACTGGCGATAGGAGAGATATCGGGCGATATGATTCTCCTATGTTAGCTGGTTTCCCAGGCTTTAGTAACGGGACCGCCTTGGCCATTTTCCATTTTTCGGGAATGACAAAGGTGGAAAGAGACAGGTTGAAGATATGTGTTAAATATTTGAAACCCTCTTTCCCTAGGTTTTTAAGCATTGGCATGGCTATGCCGTCTGGGCCACTGCTTTGGATGGTTTAGCATGACCGATGGCGTCCTCAACCTCTTTTTCGGTGATGGTAATTGGATACGCATTGAATTTATGTTTATGTGCGCGTCTATTGGCCCTCCGTATGTCTTTGTCGACCGTAGAATGCATTATATATTATCAGCAGAAAGCGCTCGCGCATTTTTTCGCATCCGACAGCACTTTATCGGCATAGGCGATGGAAATTTTGTCATTGTGCTTAGACGGATTCGATAGGGACTTTACAGTGGACCAAAGTTTACCTACACCGGCAGAGAGGTTACAACCGTTTAGGTGCTCCTCCCATTTCGCCCGCTTGTGTTCATCCACAAGCATTATGATGCGTTGGTTTATATCCCTTATTTGGGGGTCGCCGGGATCGAGCTGTCTTATAATGTCACGTTCTCTCGCTAAGTGTGCGGCCTCCGCCGGAAAATGAGGCCGAATTTCGGGAATTCTATCGGCGGGAATGAAGCGAGCTGAGGCGGATTCAATGACCTTGCGGAAAGCACGCTCGCCTTGGCGAGCATCAGTCGGGATAGGGAGGGCAGCAAAGCGGTTGTCTGTAAAGGTTTTGTATTCGTCCAACTTTCCTTTTTTTAAGTTTATAGAAGTGCGTTTTTCTGTGATGATGAAGTCGGCGATACGCTCGAGCGAAATAAGTAAAGGGAGGTGGTGGGATGCCAAAGTTACCATCAGCTGCCAGTTGGCACAGTTTACGAGTCCTGCGCTCACGATTGATATATCCGGCGAACTGTGACAGCTTCCTACCATACGTGTGGGGGCGTCTCCGTTTATTGTGCAGAACGTTGTTTCTTCTATTTTATCCGCCAACATCTCACCCGTACTGTCTGCCTGCATGTTTGAATGCCATAGATCGTGATGGGCATTGAAATCGCCCAAGATAATGCGATTATTGCCAGTGAGTAAGGCGCTGATATTAGGGCGGTATACACTGGGGTAACAGGTGGCAGGAGGGATGTAGGTGTTGGTGATGTCTAGGTTTGCATCGCCTGACCGGACAGATAAGCCTTGACGTTCTAAGACACTGTCCCTGCGGCCGATGCCGGGATCAATTATATGATATTGCATAGAGTGGTGTATGATAAACGCGAGGCCGCCTCCATTTCCGCTCTCGCGATCTTTTCTGTGGACATTATACCCAGAACAGGTCTGCAGAGCAGATCTAGCTGTGATTTTAGTCTCTGGAAGCGCAGCAATGCGGATGTTGTGCCGCTTCATGAAATCGACTATCTCCGTGATCTTCCTAGTTAATCCATTGCAGGTTAATTGTAGAATTCTGAAGTGCAACGGGGAAGACGTCGTCACTCTGGGAGTAAGTGACGGGTGACTACGCCTGGGTTGTGGAAGGGCAGAACGTCCTTGCGTAGGCATTGGGGTACCCGGTGTATTTGGGTATGCGGCCTGGCAACATGGCGCAATGAAACCCGTCGGGTGTTGCCGTCGCGGAGACCAGAACATCTAGGAAAGTGGCACCGTCCAAGGAGGAGCTGCATTGGGCGGATGTCGCAAACATATATATTCTGTGCTGGCAAACTGTGCAAAAGGAGGTAGGGACTAAAAGTCTGCTTCTCTGACCCACAAGATTGCTGCCGGAAAAGAGGGGGAGAGAAGACGGGGGCAGGGGCTGCTGCTCGGAATTGCTTCCGACTCTACTACGGAAATTGTAGGTGTGAGTGTCAGCAGCCGTATGATATGGTGGCGCCTTGGGGCGCGAGCAGCAGCGGGTACTTTTTGTGGCTTGCTGAGCAGCGGGGCTGCTGGAATGTAGTGGGGCGCACTAAGGCGTAGATTACGGGACGCCCTTGGGCGTGAACAGCAAGGAGCCACAAAAGATTTATAGAAGTTACGTGGATGTCTGGTTTTGGGATCTAGCCCAGAACAACCTGTGTGATGCAACCATCCCTTACACGAGACACACTGACAAGAGTATGACCGTCCTAAAAATATTCTTTTCCGGCAGACGCAGCAAAACGGACCCGGATTGGACTCGATACCTTCCCGGAGAAAGAGAATATGGAGCAGTCCCGCTGCAAGGAGCTGCTGGGAGGGTGACAATTTTTGGGAGGGACGCAACAAATTAAATGGGATTACACTGAAATGACAGTCCTTTGTCGGGAAAAATCCCCGGTCGCTCCGGTACATAGAACCGACTGCCTTGGGAAGCGAGTCGCTAAACATTGACGAAGAACTTGTACATTGCACGGTTGATGTAATGAGGCTGCCCGAAGGCACGTACATAGCTTAAATACCCCATACACCCGAGTCCCTATCAGTTGGTACCTACCAATATTAGTTCAATAAAGTTGTATTTGCCATTAGGTTTGCGCTCTAAGAGTCCAGCTTCCGTTTTTTCTTATCCCGATAAGTGCACCACAGCTAAAATATTTTCTGTTAGCAACCCATTGCCAAAAATCCGTTCGCGCGTCAGCATTGCAACACCAATTCATTGTACATGGTGACCAGAAATGGGTTATGGGCGGATGGCGGAGCAATGTCAGCAGCGCCCTTCACATTTATGCTAGTAGCAGCAATGATGGTATAAGTGTTAGTTGCTGCAACTCTCAGCTGTATGATGAAAATAGTGACAATATAGGTCCTTGTACGGGAGCAACGCATCGTAATTCGAGTCAAATGGGTGGCATTGTCATTATACTCGAACGCGTAAAGATTGTCGATTTGTTCAATGCCATGGTATATGACGTTGAATATGCCAACTGATATGTTACTAGCTACCATCCTTACCGAGAACAGCACCCCCCGCCCCTCCCCCAACTCGAACTTTGTTGATTTTGTAGTTGTTGTTGTCGAATTATGAGTTTACTGATTTCAAATTGTGACGTGTTTTAGAAAACCAATATGGACTATATTCGGAACATTCCCAACAGGCATTGCTGTAAATGTTCTGAAAAGTAGTTTAAAGTAAACGGCTGTGCCAAATTTGAGCAATAATTTAGAGTGTTTTTATTGAAAGATTTAAATAAAAAAAATAAGGTTTAATATTTTAATAACCGAAGAAGCTAACAAATTTATAACTTATATGAAATACCGAAACGATTTTTTTTGATTGGGGTTTTAAAATTCGCATTCGTAATCAATTATATAGTCCAAAAATATGTAACGAGTTAATAAATCGGGAAAAATTTAGTAGTAGATTACTAGTGATAATAAATTTGTAAATGCCAACATGTTTTGGGGGAAAAAATTCGTTTTCTACTAAATATTTCGTGAATTGATAAGGATTTATACTGGTTTGATAATTCTTTCATAATTTGTTTGAAGAACGCCGTACGTTAGAACTTTATTCCAAATACACCATCTGAAAGTTTGTTTCAAAAACTCCCTATGTGAGCATAAGCTCAATGCATTTTGATATAAGGGAGTTAATGAAAAGCATTCTGAGATAAGGCGTTCTTTAATCCGATTCCAATATAGGGCGTTTTTGTGACAAATCCTGAAATGACAAAAAAAAAAAAAGGAAAATGGCTTACTGTCTTAGAGCTTTTTATTCCTCCCTTGAATTTAAGAGAAGAGTTAAACTTTTGTGCGGTCCTGCAAAACAGTTTTGGTTTTTGAAAACTGAAACCTTACCAAATTAATACTGATACGTGTGCAGAATTCTGATATCAGCTTTTGTATAATAATAAGGTTTTACATACTCTGATGCCAAGATGTTGGAATTGAAAAAAACTTCTTCGAAATTTCCCTTGGTATGGGCAGTCGACGAAAAAACTTATTCGAATGACGATGCATATTGTAAGTTTTATTTTTTTGAAAATAGCAAAGTTCGGTAAAAAGATGTTAACACATATTTAGAATATGGCTGTCCTTATTCATGGAATAAAAAATTCTGTTGGCTGAATGCATTTATCTTCTGTGGCAGACATTGGATCTGCGTTAGGGTTCCGGTGTCCTCGCTCGGGGGAGCGAGTGATTATCGATAGGAAGGTGGAATTTGGAAAGGAGGGAGAAGAACGGGGGGACTGTTATGAGGAGCTCTTGGTCTTCTCGCAATCCATCTCCTCCGTTGGAAGAAGGATCAATTCGACCAAAGGTCGTCTGACTTGACACTTCTCGGTTATGAGGTCAACTACGCGTACTCGGTTATCTTCGCTGGGTTGTACGTTGACGACTCTACCTAACCGCCATTCGTTTGGAGATAAGTTGTCTTCTTTGATGACAACTAGATCATCCACTTTAAGACTTTGTTTTGAATGTTTCCACTTCACTCGTTTTTGAAGTTGGGAAAGATATTCGGTTTTCCATCGCCGGCAGAATGTTTGATGGAGGGATTTGAGCTTATGCCATCGGTTTATCATGTAGGCAGGGCTTTCGTTCACATCCGGTTCTGGCGGAGGCAGAAGATGGCTGCCCGTCAGGAAATGTCTCGGGGTTAGTGGATCCAAGTCCGTTGGGTCATTCGACTTATAGTGCGCGTTTTTAGGCACGCCTCAATCCTCCATAAAAGTGTTTGGAACTGCTCCGGATATATTTATGGGGAAAAGCTATCTTTTTGAAGTGGCTTTTGAAGCCTTTCACTACCGCTTCCCAGAGGCCGCCCATATGTGCAGCGGGGGCGTTAAGCGGGGGCCAAGTTAATGCTTGATGACTATACTTGGAGACTGTTTTGTTTCGGCTTTCTGCCGAAAAGGCTTCGAATTCCGATCGTAGTGATCTTAAAGCTCCGACAAAGTTCGTACCATTTTCGGAGCAGACATTCTTTGGGCATACTCTTCTATCGATAAAGCGCGAAAAAGCTGCTAGAAAGCATGGGCTACTAAGATCACTAGTGGCTTCCAAGTGGATTGCCTTAGTGGTGAAACAGACAAAAAGGCACACGTAGCCTCTGGACAGTCGGCACCCTCTACCGCGGTAGATTTCGATATCGAAAGGCCCCGCAAAGCCTAGCCCGGTGTTGGTGAACGCGCGAGAAAGCGTAGTACGTTCGCAGGGGAGGGTGCCCATAAGTTGGGACTGCGCCTGCTTTCTGTGAATAATGCATGTTGTTAAAGGCAGTGATGCAAAAGTGATTTATGTTCAATTATTATTCATTTATTGAATATTAACACTTAAAAATATCAGTAGAGATTGATGTATGCAAGGTAGATTTAGACAAATGATATTTGAAATGTTTGATTCAAAGATTTATGAAATGAATTTTATGAATTGAATGTTGCGATTAAGGCCTTCTTCCGCGATGGCACGTATATGTTCCGATGACTGTCGCGCAAGGATGTTGGCACATGTAAACGCAAGATGGACAAAGGGTTAACCGCAAGTGCGTGAGTTGATTAATATAAATAGACAATCTTACGGTACTGTTTGGAGATACTTCCTTTAGTATGGATTTGATTGGTGAAAGATGAATGGATTGAATCTGTTTGACGATGGTTGCACTTTGTTGGTAGACTTCAATTTTCTAGAAACTGATGATTGATTACAGTAACGATGTCCGAAATGTCCATCCGACTAGTTGGTGATAACGAATAAGAAGAGAGCGAAATGCCGGTCGCACTTGCATATATAGAAGATCACGTCATTGGAAGGCAACTCCAAAGAGTGTTGATTAGAAGTAATGGATGGCAACTCTAGTATACTTCACTTGCAGGGTTGTATGAGCGCATGTTATACAACTGGTTAGGTGACCGAAAGTCACTTATGAATCGGATAGTGACCTAAGGAACGGAATATTATTTAAGTGAGCGCAACTCACTTAAACATGCGGCCCCCTTGCACTTGTGTAAGGCTAAACCTTTGAAAACTGTATCCAAATCGAGGGTTGGGTTGAAGGTAGATTTCATCATGTATTTATATGATAGTTTTTTGACATTCTTTAACGTCACAGTGATGGATTCGTCCGCTTTGATGCATATAATAATTCGATGTTAAATATATATATATACTGGGTTTCTTTGCCAGTTGATTTTGCTTGGTATGGTCTCTACGAATGATAGCAGATGACAATCCTGCAAATAAGACTAGCTTTAGAAAATGATTTTTAAAACAATATTTTACGGATAATAAATTATGTTGGAGTAAAAGTGAATTCAGAACCGACTTATGGTATGACCATATGATGAAATTCCTTATAGATGTATTTTTTTCTTTACTCCTTTTTGATACGATGTTGTTTAAAGATTTATGATCTTCAATTATAATGAGTTTCGTTAACCGAATATAGGTCGATGTTTTTTTTTTCGAGATTGTACCACAGCTATGTAAAATGATGGATGGTTATCGCAATTGAACTGTATATGTTTAGGTTTGAATACGGTATTGTAACGAATATTAGCAGCACTAAGGGATACTATCGTCTCTAAGCCGATGCTAAGCAGTGACTTGTATGCACATCAATAATTCAATCATTATGTCTACACATATGTACGTACACGCAGTGGAGAAGCAACGCACAACCACATGCATAAATCTGAGATAATCCCGAAAGTATGCAATGGTTGTGCAAGTGTCCCTCACACATACAAGCGCATGGGGTTTGAGAGAAGCTATAAAATCATGCACCTGTAGTTACAGCTGAGTAATTTTATAGCTGATAACTAACTAGTAAGTTCTGGAAATAGAAAAGCGTATAAATATGCAACGAGGAAACCAGACAGTAAAAAAGGCAGCAACAGTAGAGGCGCGACAACCAGTTTGGTTTAAGCAAGCTATTAGTTGCGAACTATAAGTGGTATTGTGAAGTACTTTAATAAAGACCATTTTTGCATTATTCAATATTGGAGTTATTTATTCAACAGTTTAACGATTCCAACGTTAGCAGAAGATTTTTGAATAAGCGGAATAATAGTAAATTCGTTACAGTATTAAACGTGATTTTTATTGTACTTATTGCGAAAGATTCGACAAAACGAAAATATTAAATTGTATAGATGATTTTTTTCATTAAAATGATGGAGTGTTGATTCATGCGATAAAAGTTGGTTTATTTAGCGGTGCTAAAACTTGAACATTATGTTTATATAACAGATCTATAATAGCTTTCGAAAGTGGACTGTATTTGAGATGGTTTAGATAGGGTCGAAATAAAATTTTTAGAGTACTAAAGTTTTCCAAAAATAACATTGCATTTTTTAAAATGTCGGGATGATGTTGTTTGTTGATACTGAGGCTTGATAGGACACCAGAGAAACTGGGAATTCTGTGGTGGGAATCCTGTCGGATGTGGTTATATGAAAAGTGCTGAGACTTGATGACTGTGATGTTCTTCGTGACTGTCGAAATAAGATAAGATAAACCCATTTTTCTTATATCTGGAGGCTTTTCCTTTCTCGAGAGCACAAATTTTGATACAGCTGAGTATGTAATGTTCGGTTACACCCGAACTTAGCCTTCCTTACTTGTTTTGGTTGTTTTTTTCTCTAGGGGTGAGAAGTGAGATATTTTCGACTATCTTTGTCTTAATTTCTATATCAGGGCTTTTGACCGTACCAGTTTTTTGCGATTGCTTGGAGTTAGATAGACGATGGAATATCTAGTGTGCTGGGAGGATTCGGTTCGCAATAGGTTGGTTGGATTTGTAGAAAGTGTGATTGATGTAGCCTTTGTTCCGGGCTTTCTCGTCACTGGAGGATGTAACATGGTATGATGGTTTTTACCGCAGTGCAGACATCGGAAGATACTGTGAGAGTTGGTCAAAGTGTGATTATAAGCAAAGCAATTGGTCCAAAATCGGATTTGTTTCACGCTCTCCTGCACTGAGCTTTCGAAATTCGGGACACAATTTTAAGGTGTGATTTTCTTTACATAGTTTGCAAGTTAACGCAAGTTTAACTCTAAGGTGATAAGATTAAGTCCTAGGTGATGATTTTGCTGGTAGAGATCTGGTGCTTTTGTGCTCTTTTAGTCGTTCGACCACTTCGTAACGACTGATTAGAAATTGGTTCATTTGGAACCAGTTAGGAAGTTCTTTTCTGTATTTTAGCGATTGCTCCCAGAGAGATAATATTTCCTCTGGTAGTTTGGAAGAACACAAATAAATTAAAATAGGGTCCCAATCAGAAACAGAAATTCCTTGTGATTTTAAGATTACAAGACAATCGTTGATAGTGTTCTGCACCTTTTGAATGCCTTCGCTATTTTCCGAGGTAACGGGAGAGATATTGAAAAGCAATTTCAACTGCTTGTCTGTTAGCATTCGTTTGTTTTCGAATCGGGCTTTTAGCGCTCCCCAGGCTAAAGAGAAATTGTCATCGGACAAAAGGTATTGATTCGCTATTGATTTCCCTCGAGTCTTAGTTCGCTAATGGTATAGCTTCGTAAAAAATGTCTGTATCGCATGGAGGCACCTTAATATATGGTATAGAATTGTGATTCGAAGACAAGGACTGACGAGAGGTATTGTTTAGCTCAGTTGCATTTCCTTGGAAGAGTTTTAGTTGGTCTAAGATGTTCGATTTACAGGTATAAAAGGAATCAGTGCAAAGCTGAAATTTGTTGTGGACTTCCTCTTTAAACTCTTTAGACACTAAGCTCCCTTTGGCTACGCAGATATTTTAGTAGGTGGTTTTTAACTTGGTCCAACGGCTGTTGAGGTCTTCCAACTTAACATCAAAAAAAGAGTCGGTTTGATCATCCGGATCATCTTTTTGAAAGTTTGTGCAAAACTTCACCACGTTGTTGTAGTCGAACATAAATTTTGATATCATTTCTGATGAAAGCATTATTGGAGACTGTGCGAAAGTTTAGATTGCAAAAAACAACAGGAATAACAAGCAGGATGGAGACTATTTGCGTTCGCAAGTAGTATTGTGCACGAAAATTCGGGTTTGTAATGAGGAAATTCAACATTACAGGCGTAAGCCGAGAAACGCTGATTTGGAAAGGGGACTTTCCGTCTGTTACTCCAAGGGGTTTAGTTTCATAATAACGATTTTCGAAAACGAATGGGCACTTACCCGGTTTTGCTCTGATCGCGAAGGGATTCACAAAAAAAAACACTCAGCAATGTTAATTAGGGAAAGAACCACACTCACTCAAATATTCGTGTATTATTAAATGCTTTTGAAGTATTACTTAAATATTTGTGTGATTTGTAAATAAACGTAATAAGTGTAGATATGGGATGTTAATGAAATGTATACAGGATTTCTAATAAATGTTGTTGGTTGAACGTAAGCAACATAATACGCATTAATTCCCGTGCTGGATTGCACTTGAATTATTGTGAAGTTTTCCAATCAATTAAGTGATAATTTTGGTTTTACAACTATTCGAAAAATTTCTTGCAGCCTTGATTGTTTTTGGTTTTCCGATAGTTAGATATTGAAATGACTGAACTACATCGACTAAAACTTTTAGGGGTGGCTTTCTAATAAAATAATCGTTTTCGCTTTCCGTAACACAAATTGTCGACGCGTCGTATCGAATATTCGATACAAACTGTTCGATACCAAATTAGGTGTCGAATTGCCTTTTTGAAAGTTATAATTATATGCTTTGGTGATTATTTAGGGTTTTAGCCGCGGCTAAAACCAAGAACAAAAAACACAAGGAAAGCTAGACGTCGAAAAGCTTCAATCACAACAGACTGCCAATGATTTCGCAACTCGACTCACACACTTGTTCTCTGAGAGCACAACTCATCCTGAAGGAATACAGGAGCAGTGGGAACATATCTCCAAAGCACTTCGTATTGCCGCCCAGGAAAAAATTGATTACCGGCGGGCACGAAAAAATAACTGGTACGATGAAGAATGCCGCGTTGCAACCGAAAGAAAACACACTGCCTACAGGGCTACGTTAAAAGCGAGCGCAACAATAGAAGTGTGTGAACGCTGTCGTGAATTAAAAAGGGAAGCGAGACGCTTTTCAGGAAGAAAAAAGCAGAAGCAGAAAGGCGTGAGTGCGAGGAGCTTGTGCTGCTAGCCACTAAGAATAACGCCGTAATATTTTACCAAAAAATACGGCGACAGACGAAAGGTTTTAAGACCGGGGCAAATTCCTGTAGGATCGAAAACGGTGACCTTGTAACTGATATCCAGATAGTGCCTAGATTATGGAGGGCACACTTCTATGCTCTCCTAAATGGAGGCAGCGATTCACCGCGCAGAGATGACGAGCCCGATGCCGCAATCGATGATGATGGAATGTATGTCCCCCCGCCCTATTATGACGAAGTTAGGATAGCAATAACCATATTGAAAAACAACAAGGCCGTGGGCGCTATTCAAGTACGGCGGCGAGGAGTTGGTAAGGCGCATGCAACAGCTTGTTAGCAAAATATGGGCGGACGAGTGCATGCCCGACGGTTGGAATCTAAGTGTTCTCTGCCCAGTCCACAAGAAAGGGTATACTGCAAAATTCACCAACTATCGTGGAATCAGCCTTCTTAATATCGCATATAGAGTCCTTTCAAGTGTATTGTGCGAAAGATTGAAGCGCACCGTGAACCGACTAGTTGGACCTTATCCGTGCGGCTTCAGATCTGGTAAATCTACCATCGACCAGATTTTCACAGTGCGCTAAATCTTGGAAAAAAACCCGTGAAAAGAGTATCGACACACATCACCTGTTCGTCGACTTTAAAGCCGCCTTCGACAGCACGAAAAGGAGCTGCCTATATACCACTATGTCTGAATTTGGTTTCGCCGCAAAACTTGTACGGCTGTGCAACACCATCAGCTCAGTCAGAATTTGGAAGGACCTCTCCGAACCGTTCGAAACTAAACGAGGTTTCAGACAGGGTGACCTCCTATCGTGCGATTTCTTGAATTTGATGCTGGAGAAAATTATACTAGCTGCAGAACTTAACCACACTGGAAAAATATTCTATAAAAGCGTGCAATTACTGGCATATGCTGATGATATTGATATCATCGGCCTAAACACCCGCGCTGTTAGTGCTGCTTACTCCAAACTGGAAAAAGAAGCGGTAAAGATGGGTTTGATGGTGAACGAGGACAAAACAAAGTATCTGCTGTCATCGAGAAAAGAGTCAGCGCATACGCGCCTTGGCAACCACGCTACTGTTGGCAGCCATAATTTCGAAATAGTAAAAGACTTCGTTTATTTGCGAACCAGCATCAACACTAGAAACGACATCAGCACTGAAATCCAGCGAAGAATCAATCTTGCCAATAAATGCTACTTTGGACTAGGTAGGCAATTGAAAAGTAAAGTCCTCTCTCGGCGAATGAAAATCATACTCTACAAGTCAATTATCGTACCCGTCCTGCTATATGAGGCAGAAGCATGGACCATGACAACAGCAGATGAAGCGGCTTTGGGAGTGTTCGAGAGAAAATTTCTTTGAAAGATTTATGGACCTCTACGGGTTGGCGATGGCGAGTACCGAAGAAGATTTAATGACGAGCTGTACGAGCTATACGCAGACATCATCATAGTCCAGCAAATTTAAACGCAGCGGCTGCGCTGGCTAAGCCATGTTATGCGAATGAGAGATGATGCTCCGGCCAAGAAAGTGTTTCTATCCGAACCCGCCTATGGAAGTAGAGGTAGGGGGCGGCCCCCACTCCGTTGGAAGGACTAGGTGGAAAACGATTTAAACTCCCTTGGTGTGACCAATTGGCGCCGGTTGGCGGAGCGAAGGAGTGACTGGCGCGCCTTGTTGGACGGCCATAACCGTTTAGACGGTTAAGCATCAATAAACTAAGTAAGTAAATTATTTAGGGAATGATTTTTTAATCAGAGATTAAGAAACAAACGCTATTTATAAAAAAAATATTTTGGTAGCTGCAAAAAGCTTTCTAAACACCCTCTGAAATCTGCAAACGAAAGAGATCATACCAAGAAACGGGAACTAAAATGGCATTATCGAGTGTTCGATATCGACTTGAAGTATCGAATCAACGAGTGTCGACTATCGAATTACGGAAGGCCACCCCAGATGTACATACATATGTACATATATTTATTTGTATATACGAATTTGCCTTGTGGGAAAAGATCACCAAATAATGAGAATAAAAATTACGTATTTTGTATAAATATTTCGAAAGCTTAATAAGTGAATAGTTAGTAAAGTGGATGAGATAATTTTTTTTGAGATTTTTAGAAAAAAATAAGTTATTTTGTTATTGCAAATAGCACGGTGGCTTGTGCTGCGATTTTGCAACGAGGTATACAGACTGTCAAACGCAAGCTGCGAACGAAAAGCAGAACAGCAAATAGATCACGCTATTTGAAAAATAGCGGAATGGAAGAACTTTGATACATATATGTATATTTGTCCGTATATGAATATATAACGGCGCCGTTAAATATAACGGCCGATATATGTATATACGGAAAAATTATTATAGATAAAAACTTACGTTATTATTCTGAAAATTGCTATGATTTAGCAAGATTTGCTAACTTCACGTTTTTCCATACGAAAGTGCTTGCTGCGTTGTTTTTATTTACGCTGGTCTCCCAATAGGAATGCCTCGTTGTTTTTGCATGTACGTTAGGCAGCTCAACACAATTTTCGATCTTAGGTTCAGTTGATAGCAATTCACTTTAAATAATTTTTATTTTTAGTTCGAGAAATCGTTTTTCTTTCTTATTTTCACTGATTTTCAATTTAAAACAACTTATAGGAAATATAAAAAATTAAGCCAAGCTTTTGTGCACACACTCGCGTGAGGAGAAAAATTCGAATGAAGAAGTATAGATATGGCAAAAGAGAACTGTGCTAGCGATGTTGTGCCTTTGTTTTTGCGTTGCGACTCTTTCAAATTTGGCTCGCAAGGACCAATGTTAAAAGAAGTGATGAAAAAGTGATTTGTGTTCAATTATTATTCATTATTAACACATAAACTAACAGTAGAAATTGATGTATGCAAGGTAGATTTAGACAAAAGATATTTGAAATGTTTGATTCAAAGATTTATAAAATGAATTTTATGAATTGAATGATGCGCTTAAGACCATGTTCTTGACATTCGGAATCCAGTATTTCACTTTTGCGAACAATAGGTTCCCTAATTTTCAATTTTAAATATTCTGTACCGTAGAATTGTTTCTCGCAGACTCTTATTAATGCTTGAGTCTTTGCCTTAATCTCATCGGCTGAGATTATGCACGACTTTTCGCGGAACACTGCTTTAGTTTTAGGATGCGTTCTTTTGTAGAATCTCCTAACATAGGATAGGACTTTTAGAGCCCTGGGTAAATTTGAAAATCGGTCAAGAATATCTATGTGATCTACCCTTGTCGTGGCATATGATTGTGCCTTCTTTTCCTCAACGGACGCGCTGTATTCTGTGTCATGTGCTGGCCAGCGGGAATTGTCTTCTTGCAGCCAAGAAGGTCCCTGCCACCATAACGAATTGTTGACCAAATTTGACGCAAGTAGTCCTCTGCTTCCTAAATGCTCTGGATTAAATTCCGAGTCCACGTGAAGACAGTCCTAGCTACCGACCATGTCGATGACCTTGGTGATTCGGTGTGCGACAAAGGTTGACCAGGAACAGCGCGGTTTTCATATCCATGCGAGTACGATGGTTGAATCCGTCCAGAGGTGAAATTTTGCCGGTTCCAAGGGAATGTTTCCGAATATTGATAACATGATTTCTGCGAGCAGCACGGCGCCGCAGAATTCTAAACATGATAGCGAGATGGTTTTCACTGGAGCTACTATGGTTTTTGCTAGAAGTAACTGCATGGTAACCTTATCGTCCTTTTTACGCGCATGTATACCGCTGCCGCATATGCTTTCTCGGAAGCGTCACAGAAGCCGTGGATTTCTATGTCGTCTTCCGGTGAACAATTCACCCACCGCGGTATCCGTATGTTATCTAGTTCGCCATAGTGTTCGGTGAAGTTTTTCCACCGTTCTAATTTAGTTGGTGAGACAGGCTTGTCCCACCCGGTGCCTTCTAACCAAATATTCTACATTAATATTTTTGCCACTATGGCCATTGGCGCGAGCCACCTTAATGGGTCGAAAAGCTTGGCGAAGGCTGACAATATTTCTCGCTTAGTTAAGTTTTTCGGATCCTCCAGTGGTGCTGCTTTAAAATAAAAGAGATCGGAGTGAGCATTCCATCTTATGCCCAATGCCTTCACGGTGCTGGTGTCTTCGAACGCCAGAAAGTCCTCGCTTAGTCGATCAGTTTTCGGGATGTCGTTGAGAACGGCTTCCGAGTTTGATGTCCATTTACGAACTGAAAACCCGCTGACTGAAGAACCTGTCGAATTTCATCCCTCGCCTTAATGGTCGATGCGATGGTGTGTCCTCCGACTAATACGTCGTCTAGGTACATGCATTCTCGAAGGATGCTAGATGCTGTTGGATGAGACATTTTTTCCGTCGTCAGCCAGCTGCAAAAGCGTTCTGATGGCAAGATATGGAGCGCAGTTAACTCCGGACGTTACAGTCTTTAACTCGTGGAGGCCTATTGGTTCACTAATGTCTTTTCGGAAAACAATTCTCTGAAATTTGCTATGGTTGGTGTCCATCCAAATTTGCCTATATATTTTCCCTATGTTACTGTTGAAGACATATCGACAAAGTCTCCAGCGTAGAAAAAGAATAGGGAGATCTGCCTGAAGTACGGGGCCAGGGAGGAGAATGTCGTTTAGACTGGTGCCATTAGCCGTCAGATTTGATGCATTGAAAACAACTCGAACTTTTGTCGTTATACTTTCTGCCTTGACAACGGCGTGGTGTGGCAGAAAGTAATTATTCGTGTCATTTGCCGCTACTATACTTCTGATTTTTTGCATGTGTCCGAGCATTTCATATTCCGAGAGTATCCTCATATATTCTTTCCCTAAATCCGGATTTTTTATTAATCGAGAGTCGTTTCGAAAATATTGCGAGCATGCGCGCCTAAGGGATCCTCCTAAACTTAATTCTTCTGAGTACCCATGCTTGAATGGGAGAGATACGATGTGTCATTTTCTTTACAGTTTTTCACAATATGCATCATCTGCATTAATGCTTTTGCCTTTTGGCAAATTTTCTAACTCCCAGAATGCTGTTAGTTGGTTGTCCAACGCAACATCGTTTTAGAATGACACGATGCTCTTCGTTGGACTCGGTGCTTCGATTCGACCGGTTAGTATCCAACCGAACACTGTGGACCAGAAGTGTATTAAGTACATTTTTTTTGAGGCCGCTTAGTATAATTTGGGGATATATATCTCTACCAAGTATGAGGTCCACATCTTCGTTGATGTAAAACCTCTTGTCCGCCAACACCAAGTCTGGGAATGCCTGCATAGTCATGGTTTTGATATGGCATGATGGCAGATTCCCAATAAGTTTGGCTAAAGTAAGAGCCGGAGTAGTCAAGCTGAAGCATGGATCCACTGGTGAACGTAGTTCGATGTTGGATGCTTCTTTCACTCCAGCAGATACTGCATTGGTGATGCTTGAAACTTGGGCATGCATTTTCCTCGCCGGCAAATTGATTCTGCGTTTTAGTCGTTCTGTCATGAAGGAATATTCAGACCCTGAATCAAATAATTCCCGCGCGGAGAAGTCGGTAGCATTATGGTGAATGTGTACGCGAGCAGTTCCTAATAGCACTCCTGTGCTGGAATTAGCATGGCAGGATTTTACATTCTGGTTCGCAGAAGAATTTGTTGCCCCGATTCCTGTCTTTTCGCGCCTGGGCCGAAGTTGATGGGATATTATCCGCATCTTTAAATGGGTTGCGCACCGCAGTTTGCTGAAATGTCTCCACGTGCAGGAGCGTGTTGTGACGAGAGTGGCATTTGGCACAGTTGTACGAACTAGTGCAAATCGTCACTGTGTCCTGGTGATAAATAGTTCCGGCATCCCCCGTGGGTTTGATGAAGTTGATTCTCTCCACCGGGGTCAAATCACAGAATTTGGGGCAATTCCGTAATCTGTGTTCAGATTTGCACATTTTACAAAAAACCTTTCATAAAGGCTTTTATACCTTCGTTGGGAAGGCACCAATTCTCTTTGTTGGCCCTTTTGGGCGCTATTGCCAGTGAAGCTAGACACTGTTTCTAGTGTCTGAAACCTATTTGATAGGAACTTGTCCATATTTTCCCACTTAGATATGTCCATTTTAAGGTCTATGCCTTGTTCCCATAGAGCCAATGTACTTTCCGGTAACTTTGTCGAACACAAATATGCTAGTATTTCATCCCAATTGAATGTGTCGTCGAGGGACCATGTGCAGTTGTTTATATCGCTTCGTAATTTCTTTAGTGAGCTACCACACTCACTCTCTACCTTCTTTAAATTGAATAGAATTTGTAACTGTGTGCTGACCAATATACTCTTTTTTTTTGGTAACTTTCACACAGGTTTTTGCAGTCCATATCGAACCCATCATTTGTTAGAGGGCATTTTTTACTATGTCTTTGGCCTCGCCCTGTCTTGTGGAATGGTTTTTCCACCTTCTTTAGGTCGGGATTAATTATCCGTGAACAGGTCACAAAAGTTTGGCCATGATAAATAATTAAATAATCGCCTTTGAAAATCTCCGTGTCGCAAGGAGGGAGGCAGGTCTTATGCCAGCGAAGTAGTGCTTGGGGTGCTTGCTCAGTTGTGACATGATTTTCCACTTTTTTGTACTTCTCTGCGTCAGCCAAGATAATGGATAAGCACCGCACGTAAACCGCGTAACATGCCTATGTTTTTTCCTAATTGCCATAATGTCATCTCCTGACACCTCTTCCGATACCATTAGTGAGTAGAAAGCACATTTTACCTTCTTCTACAAGGATCTCAACTCCTCTTGCTGTATCGCATGGGTGTGTTTGTTATGTTCCTCCTCGGGAATAAGGCTGTATTCATTTTCAAACTCTGCCAACAACTCTCCTAATCGGACGTATGTATGCATGGTTCTATTTGCGTTTATTAGTGCGGGCAGATATTTAACCAGGGTAGTTTGTTTTTATTTGCTTGGGGATCGTCCTTTAGACGCAAAATTAAAAAATTGAGGCAGTTTTTTCTATGAAAGCTTTTATTTATTAGGTCAGACTTGGCCGACTAGTCTTAATTTTCCAGTAAAGAATAAAACAACAGAGTATTTAATATGACCTACTCGCCGCCCGCACCTAAATTTTTATAGGTATATATTTTATATTTTGGCGATTTATTATCAATTGCACAAAAAAATTAGGCACTCTTTCGCATAGATAAACACTGATAATTTTCACTTTTCGGTTTAGGAGGTAGGAGCACTCGCCGCACTATTTAAATAAAAAACTTAACCACTAAAACTAGCAAAAAAAAAGTGGCAAGAAATATATAAAAATAACGTAGCTGCTCCGTGAAGTTTGGAGTGATTTGGTTGTTGTTTCGATGCGGCGTGTAAATTACTAGGTTGTGTAGTACCACCAGAAATGAAGAATACCACCACGATAATGTGTATATAAATCGCACCAGGAGAGTATCACCAAGAGTGTATGAAAGCGTCTATATCACCCAGAAAAAGTATTGTGTATCGCTACGATAAATTGTATGAGAGTGTTGTGTATATGTCGACGAAGAAAAATGTCACCAATAATGTAACACCAAGATGATTTGTGAAAATTGCAAGAAAGTGTATAAACTCCGCGCAATGGGGATACATTGCTTTCTATTCCAGAATGTAGTTCCAAAATAATTCTGGAAAAAATGGTGAGCAATGTGGACTGTATTTAAAAAGCGTTGATTCCTTTGTCGGGGAGAAGGACCTTGAACAATTGTGGTGTGTCGCAGCTCGGCAAGGGAGTGGAGCACCAGAATTGTGTTTTGGATAATATGTAATAAAATAAAAGAGAAGACGAGATATTTCTCGTTATAAATAATTATTTATTTGAAGTGATAGAAATTGCAATGAATTACCTTTTATATTGAAATATGGCGGGGCTACTCGGGACGGTGATAGCTGTGGTTCGCTCGACAATCGCTGAAAAGGGAGACGGTTGCCTTCTCGAGGACAACCGTTGAACCGCGGGAAAAGTATCCGGTTTTAAGGGGAAGCTTCCCCACACAGTTGCACCGGCATGTATGTATATGTGTACGGACAACATAACCTACATATGTACACATATATGTGCATGCATTTTGCCGAACTAGTGGTCCATAACGTAGTGATATTAGGGTGGCGGGTATTAATAGGAATTTAGGCTTCGGCCCTAAACAACATATATGCATCCCAACTGGAATCACAGAAGACACGTATCTCAGAGATGTCGTCAGAAATAACATTTAAAATTGAAGTACAAGAGGCACGTATATCCGAAATGTTGGCACAAATTTTAGCATAGGTATCATAGCAGATCTCTGCTCAACTGGAAGCGCGTATGGAAGAGAAATTAACGCAGTTCCAGGATGGATTCAGTGGTCGACAAATTCAAATTGAAGCCGAGATTAATGCTTTAAAAGATCGTATTCAGGAGTTACAATTGAACCGTCCAATCACTTCAACATCTTCTCTTAAGGAAAAATCCCCAACGTTTGATGGTTCTGTTCCTTTCCAGGTATTTAAGCTCCAATTCAAGAAAACGTCAGCAGCGAACAACTGGAATGCCATAGATAAAGTTGTTGCATTGTTCGTAGCGTTAAAAAGACCTGCTGCTGAGATCTTACAGACCATTCCAGAGGGAGAACGAAACAACTTCGAAACATTGATGTGCGCCCTAGAAAGGCGATACAAAATCCAGCGTAGGAGATAGATATACAAAATAGGTTTACTGAACCGCTTCCATAGGGCTGGTGAAACATTGCAACAGTTTGCGGCGGATTTTGAAAGGCCGGCACATATAGCTAATGCGGACGCACCCGTGGAATACACCGAAAGGGTAAAAATTCACAGCTTTATTAATGGAATATGGGATGTCGAAAGGAAGCGAGCGACATACGCAAACCCAAAACCTACATTCGCAGAAACAGTATCACATGCTCTGATTCAGGAAACAGCATCGCTTCTGTGTAAGCCAGCTTTCAAAGCGCACCGTGTGGAAGTAGAAAGGCCAGACTGGGTGGATACAATATTGGAGGCACTGAAAGGATCGCAAAAGCGGAGTGAAAGAGTTATAAAATGTTTCAAATGTGGGAAGCCAGGTCACATTGCACGTCATTGCGATCTTGATCCTAGTGGTTCCAGCAGCATGTGTGGTCTTAAGCATAAAGCTGGAGAAGATGGGCAAGAGCGAGTCAGATGTAAAGATCGAGAGCTAGCTCCAGCTGTTGAATGTCCCGTTATCTCTGTATCACAAATCGGAAGAAAATTGAGCATTCTTACCGTTGGAGGATATGTGGGTGGCAAGGAGCGTGTACTGACCGATCTAATTTGGTCAACAGAAGAGTAAAGCCATTACCTGAAGCAAGATTGCGTACGTTCACTGGCGAGTATAACCAAGTCCAGGGAGGAGTGATATGTGAAATCTTAATTGGACAAATTCGTTGTGGCGGAGATTGTCGATGAAGTCATATTGGGAGTGGACTTCTTAGTTGACCATGGCATTAGGATCGACAAACAAAGAAGGATTATGTGCTATAAGAACGAACCACTTAATTTCAGTTTGGAGAAAGGGTTCAGCAGTAAGCGAGTGCTGGTGGAGGAGATTCGACAAAGACCACAAAAGTCAAAAGCAATAGATCGGGCAAAGGTTGATGAAACGAATGGGCCAAACAAATCAAAACCGAATGTATATGCGAGAAAAACACTGGCATTTACAAACCCTAATGGACGCACTAAACCGAAGGAAAAACATCAAAAAGATGCTGATTATGCCAAGCCAATCAATCAAGATCAAGCCCTACGAAGTAGTTCATTGGCCAAACAACATAGTGTGAGGCAACGAACTAGGATAATGTGTAGTAACGTGCAACACAGTACGACGAGAACAGAAATATCGAAGGTTTCTTTGAGGGAATTGTTCCATCAAAATTTTGGTGCAGTTGGGAAGGCCCCTACAAATTCGTGAAGCAAATCAATGATGTCATCTACCGCATACAAACAATTGGGAAACCGCGAAATATAAGGTTGCTTCATTTGGAGAGGCTGGCAGCGGCCAGAACGCGAGATTTGTCTGATCGGGACGATCAGGCTTAGGTGGAGGGAAGTGTGGCGAATGTTGACATCACTAGGCTATTAGTAAATAATCACGCAAGAACAAAAACATGAAGCAGCCACTCTTATACACATGTCCACGTTAAAACTAGCAGCACTTATATAGAAGGCGACAAAGATATATCTCAAACGCACACACATGTATTCAGCAGCCGAAGTAGCTACTCACACATACACACGCATATGGCTAAAAATATAAATATACACGTATATAGCTCGTAACCAAGCATGAGCTACAAGACTTCTAGAAGGTGAAATGTCTAGACCTTTGGAGAAGTATGCAGACGAGGCAAAAGAGAGTATAAAAGTAGCGCAAGCTGAGTAATAACTAATCAGTTTGATTTAAACACGCTATTAGTTGCCAAGTGAAGTATAATTGTACTAATCCCAAATTAGTCTTATAGACACCATTTTGCAATACAGAATATTGGAGTTATTATACTCAGTTGAGCAGAGCTCACAGAGTATATTAAGTTTGATTGGATAACGGTTGGTTGTACATATATAAAGGAATCGAGATAGATATAGACTTCCATATATCAAAATAATCAGGATCGAAAAAAAATTTGATTGAGCCATGTCCGTCCGTCCGTCCGTCCGTCCGTTAACACGATAACTTGAGTAAATTTTGAGGTATCTTGATGAAATTTGGTATGTAGGTTCCTGAGCACTCATCTCAGATCGCTATTTAAAATGAACGATATCGGACTATAACCACGCCCACTTTTTCGATATCGAAAATTTCGAAAAACCGAAAAAGTGCGATAATTCATTATCAAAGAACGATAAAGCGACGAAACTTGGTAGATGAGTTGAACTTATGACGCAAAATAGAAAATTAGTAAAATCTTGGACAATGGGCGTGGCACCGCCCACTTTTTTAAAACTTTTGCAAGCTGTAATTTGGCAGTCGTTGAAGACATCATGATGAAATTTGGCAGGAACGTTACTCTTATTACTATATGTACGCTTAATAAAAATTAGCAAAATCGGAGAAGGACCACGCCCACTTTTAAAAAAATTTTTTTTTTAAAGTAAAATTTTAACAAAAAATTTAATATCTTTACAGTATATAAGTAAATTATGTCAAGATTCAACTCCAGTAATGATATGGTGCAACAAAATACAAAAATAAAAGAAAATTTAAAAATGGGCGTGGCTCCGCCCTTTTTCATTTAATTTGTCTAGGATACTTTTAACGCCATAAGTCGAACAAAAATTAACCAGTCCTTTTGAAATTTGGTAGGGGCATAGATTTTATGGCGTTAACTGTTTTCTGTGAAAATGGGCGAAATCGGTTTATGTCACGCCCAGTTTTTATACACAGTCGTCCGTCTGTCCTTCCGCATGGCCGTTAACACGATAACTTGAGCAAAAATCGATATATCTTTACTAAACTCAGTTCACGTACTTATCTGAACTCACTTTATTTATTTATTTATTTATTTATTTTATAAATTCCAAACACAACAACCATAAGTTTTATTTACAGTGTTTGGTGTTAAAGTAACATAATATTAAATGTGTTTATGTAAAAATTGTAGAGAGAAAAATATAAGATTTAAGATTTGAAAGGAGAGAAAAGTATTTCAACATGCTAAGCAAGATGACTCAATAGTTTCCTTTTGAAGTACATTATGTTAGAAATGCTTCTGATCTCCAAAGGCAAAACATTCCAGAGACGTACTGTTATAACAAAAAATTGACGCTCAGAAATTCGTGAGCCAAATCTTGTGTGCAGTAGTTGAGATGATCGCACGGACCGTGCTAGCTGAAGTCTTTCGTATAGATAGGCAGGCTCCTTAAACAACACTATTCTATGAAGGAGTGAAATGCATCTAAATTTAAGCAGATTGTCGAATGTTATATTGTATATCTTATGAGCATATTCGGAAATATGTTCATAAGGACGTATACCATAAATATAGCGGGCTAAGTTATTGTAAATTACATTAAGTTTTTTAATACACTCACTGTCACAATAGGCAAAAACTTCGCAGCCATACAGCAATGATGGTATCAAGTAAGACTTTGCCAGAAGCAATCTGATTTTAATTGGTGTGAAGTGCTGTGTGGTCCATAGTGTTCGTAACCTGCCATATACTTTGCCTATTGTAGGAAGGATATGATTATTCCAAGTTAATGTTCTGTTAAAAATGACACCAAGATTTTTTGCCGTGTCGACAAAGTTTATCGGAGCATTGTTAAGTGTTATTTTGGGGCACTGATCTATGTTAATAGTTTTTTTATAAATAGCGATGCATTTAGACTTACTTGGGTTTAAGACTAGCCCGTTATCACTAGCCCATTTATTTATGAGACATAGATCGGAATTTAAATTTCGTACGCAGTTATTAATGGAGGCTGAGGGCCCGCCTAAATATACTTGAACGTCATCTGCATAAACGTGCACTTTACTATATTTAAGAATTTCTGGCAGGTCATTTATATATAGAACGAATTACAAGGGTCCAAGTATAGATCCTTGGGGGACTCCCTTGGCTACACTTAGAAAGTTTGACATGGAGCTACCGACGCTTACTGCTTGATATCTCTCAAGAAGATACGTATTTACTAGCTCCAAGGCTGGAGCTGAGAAGTTGAAAAGCGTTTTAAGTTTTAAGCATAGTAAAGTATGGTCAACTGAGTCAAATGCCTTCGAGTGGTCCAAAAGTGTGAGAAACGTTACTTGGTCCATATCCATATTTCTTCTAATGTCATCTGAAACGCTTAATAGCGTTGTGATACAGCTCCTGCTTGTTCTGAATCCCGACTGATGTGGGCTTATCAGGGAGTTGTTATGGACAAAAATATTTATCTGTCGATGCATCACGCGTTCGAAAACCTTAGAAAGAAAAGGCAGAATAGCAATAGGTCGAAAGTCACCATTTGGTTTCTGGACAGGAATAATTTTAGCTTTTTTCCAGCATATAGGATAAACTGATGTAGTAAAAATGGAGTAGAAAGCGTAAACGATATATGAAAGAATTTTTGGCAGGATGCATTTTACGAGCTGTTTAGGCCACCAGCCTAAATATTCGCTACCACCCTAATGCACATTTTTTGGCAATATTATTATTTACCGGTAACGGCCCACCCCTGCCGAGCGCTAGCTTCAAAGGGGAAAAACTCGACGAAAGTTAGCTATCGGCAGGTGGTGCGGACCTTTTTTCGTTTTTAAATCTTTTCTTTTCTATTTGGAACGTCAAAGAGCCAGCAGCTAGCCCCAGGTAAGTAAGAAAAAAAGTGAGTTTTTTTTTAAATCAGCCATTTTATACAGTGCGAGTGTCAGTGAATTGAGATTTGAAAATAATTAATGTTAAAAATCTGAGTCGCCTCTTGAATTTATTTTGTACAATTTTGGCTCCTAGCCATTGTCACATAACTTATATTTTAATTTTTTAACTTGCTATTCGCAATTAATCACTGGCATACATTTGAACGTGTTAAGTGCATTTGGTAATTCGATTAATTTCTTCTTAACTGCACTACGGCATATTCACTCGGAATTGCTATTTATATTGTGAAATTAATTAAACTTCCTGACGCCCAGGAAGTCTGTGAGTGCTTCACTTGTATAAACCATTATTGTAAAATATTTATTGTTTATAAATAAATTGTAACGAATCGGTACTAATTCTTCTCTTTTCTATTTCTTTTATTTGCGTGCGATCGCGCCCCACGACACGGGTGCCATATTCCCCCCGCAAAAATTGTGCTTACGCGCCGAGGAAAGTAAAATTTGAGCATATTTTGTGACAAAAACCCAGAAAATAAAAACATTTGGGAAAGTTGAGAATTGGAAATTATAATTTACTTAAACATTAAAATCATCAAAACCAGCGAGACAACAAACCAATATAGCCGACCAACTCGTCATCTAGCACAACATTTTTGGCAACTCGCTATCACGCAACACACACTGCCATAAAATCATCACATCATACAATCTATTATAACATACAATCCATTGATCATCACAGGTCATAACATCATACAGTCCATTACAGTCAACAGCACATCATACATTTTCAATATCGCAGTACACTCTTCAAGTTCACATACAACATCCCACAGTTAATCACATCACATCATCACATTACTCAGTTCATCACATCATCTACGGCACATACAGTCCATTATTATATCATACAGTCCATTAGCTTCATCACACAACATCACAATCAAATTACTATAAGATATCACATCCATTAGAATCATCATCATAACATCACATTCAACAGCCACAGTCCATTATTATCGCATACAGTACATTCATCACATCATCGTTATATTGCAATCACTCATACAGTCCATTCGCATCACATCGAAAACACATTTTCATCACTTCACATCAACACATAAAAACTTAAGGTACGTACGTGGTTGCTTGGTTTCACAAACTTTTTTTTTGTACGTGATTCACGTAAAAAAGTGCACTCTGTGATTGATGCAAGGCAAAGCAAGTGAAATTGCTAAATTTCGTGTTTTTTAAGCACACAACGCCTTTTGACGATCGGGTAATTCCCCCCACCAGTGGTAAGGGTTACTCGACACCGCTCAAGGCAGACAGTCAGTGAATTTTTTTTAGTTTTTTTTTTTCACACTCATCACTGCACTGTGTTGTACCCCCTCATCGTCACATACATTGACAAACTTCCCAGTCAGGAACCATAATTTCACTTGGTTGATAGCCTTAGCCAAAAAGTATCACTACGTTGGGTGGCTAGTGGCTCATCACAATTGGTCACAAACACAATTTTATACTGATCGTTTTTATATTATATAGCTGTATGTTTTCAGCGTTTTTATAATAAATAATTAAAAGTGCAGTTGTCCACATTAAGTTGGATACACACATTTATTTTCTTATTTATATTGGGAAAGATACCCTGGTTGGCTACTCGGCGATACTCATCAACGTTCACATAACACCCTTTTGTATACACATTTAATCCTCGTCAGGATTTCTATCTGTGTTTCACATTAAATCCTCATTGGGATTTTTTATCTGTGGTTCACATTTTACACTATATCCACATTGGGATTACCATCTGCGTTTTTAATTTTTTTTAAACACGCTAAGTTTCAAAATATTTCTATCTGTGTCCAACACACCTGTTAAGATACATTAAATATTTGCAGACGATTCTCTTCTCTGCATTGCATATCACTGTAGACACATTAAATCCTTTCAGGACTTCAATCCGTGCTTAATATCACTTTGCACCGACTAGAACCTCAGGATTTCTATCTGTGCTGCATATCACTACATTTATATCACTTTATACACACTAAATCCTCGTCAGGATTTCTATCTGTGTTTATTTCCATATCACTGCATACACATTAAATCCTCGTCAGGATTTCTATCTGTGCTGCATATCACTACATTTATATCATTTTATACACACTAAATCCTCGTCAGGATTTCTATTTTTGTTTATTTCCATATCACTGCATACACATTAAATCCTCGTCAGGATTTCTATCTGTGGCTTGCACAATCCTCGTGAGGATTTCTATAAGTGGTTCATATCACCGGCCACATTACATACACGGCATAATTTACATTTGATAAAATTTTTGCTTAGCACTATTCACATAAGATTGCTATCTGTGTTAACACATTCAATCAGAATTCGTGTGTTCCTAAAGCTTTTACTTATACAGCGCAATCACAGCAAAAACGAAAACACTCTTATAATTTTTTGTTGTGGTTGCATTTACACCAAAGCCACTAAGTCGTTTACCTCCGAGCTCGACACCTTCAAAGAGACAAAATATTCAAATTAATAAAATCAATGGAGACTTATATTAGATTGGCTGATTCCATAGTGGAGTTTGAACAAGAGTTCAACTCCACCCCGGCCGAATCCCGGAACAAGCACACCCTTGCACTACTGCAAGAGGAGCTAAGGGCACTATGGAAGAAGACCAAGTCCACATATGAAAGTCTTCTCAGCAATTCTGAACTGTCCAAAGACGAGCTCAGCTCATTAAGAAAGAAAAATAAAAGTTGCTTTGCATGCTACCTGCAATGCATGTCTGCTGTGGCGGCTGAAGCCGAAGCTATCACCCCACAGCCGGCGAAAGATGAAGCAAAGGAGGAAGAATCCTCGCGCCGTGGACATAAAATGCGGCTGCCGCCTTGTGACACCGATGTATTTAAAGGCGACTACCCCTCCTGGCCAGCTTTTCGAGATATGTTCACGGCGATATACATCCACAATACCGATCTGAAAGATGTCGAGAAATTATACTATTTGAAGCAAAAAACGCAAGGGGAGGCAAAAGAAATAGTGGGCAGGTGCTCATTAACAAACGAGGGTTTTGCAACCGCCTGGAAGAATCTAAGCGACAGGTACGAAAATAAACGTATCCTCGTCAACACACAATTAAAACTTTTATTTAATCTGACGGCAGTCGAGCAGGAGTGTGGAACATCAATTAAAAAATTGCAACGTGAGATCAACAATTGCATTTCTGCGCTACAATGTCATAATATTGACATCACAAATTGGGACGCAATCATAACTTACTTATGCTCCACAAAACTCCCTGAATCTACATTGGCTCTTTGGGAACAGACCGTAGAACGGAAGACAGATATCCCAAATGGGAGGATATGGACAAATTCCTGTCCAATCGCTTCCAGACATTAGAGACGGTTTCCGATCTTAGGGTTAATAAAATAACAAAAACACCCAAAAGTCAGAGTTCGCATTCTAGGGAAAATTCTACGAAACTTGGGGTTTACCAAGCAAGCGTACCAAAGTCGGCATGTAAGATGTGCAACAGTACGGAGCACAAATTACGAAATTGCCAAAAATTCCGTAGGTTGTCCACGTCAGGAAAAATCGAATTTGTCAAAAACAATAGTCACTGTCTGAATTGTCTGTCGGGTGGACACACCGTGACACGATGCACTAGCCAATTTAATTGCAGGACGTGCCACGCAAGGCACAACACCTGGCTCCATCTTCCGACAGCACAATCAAAGACAACTCCTCAAAGGTGGACTCAAAACGCCACCGACAATTCACCTTCAACCTCACAGCAGGCTAGGGCAAGGATGGAGTCTGAAAAAAGACAAGATAATACTAATAACGTCTCTTCGTGTCATGCTAACACCACTAAAGGGGTGTTATTAGGAACAGCGCGGGTTCATATAAGGTACAACGGGGTGAAATTTTCCGCCAGAGCGCTGATAGACTCTGGGTCCGAATGCTCTTTCATAACTAAAAGACTAAAGAAGCGAATAAACCTTCCGTCCAAACGTTTGCATGTGCAGGTGTCAGGAATAAATAATACACCATCTGCACAGGTAAAGGAATCATGCTCAATTAACTTAGGTTCGCTTACAGACCCCTTAGTAAGCATCCATACAGTGGCCCTAGTCCTGCCTCAATTAACAGGGGACCTTCCGACTTGCCAAGTGAGCGCAACGACTCGGCAAGCATTCCCTGATCTGATTCTGGCGGATAAGAGGTTCTTCATTAATGAACCAGTCGACCTCATACTTGGAGGCGATATTTATCCCCAGATCATACTACACGGTATACGGAAGAACGTCCTAAATACGCTTCTCGCCCAAGAAACCGTCTTCGGTTGGATTTTAACCGGTCGTGCAGATGCACCTCACCCAACCAATACACGAGTATCCTTTTTCAATGAAATTAGCCTAGACAAGCAGCTAGCCGCTTTCTCGGAACTTGAAAACGTACCTACAAAAAAGGCCCTGACCGAAGATAATGCCTATTGCGAGGCACTATATAAAAACACAACGGAAAGGAACTCAGATGGAAGATATACTGTCGCCCTTCCATTCAAACAAAGCTTCCCAAAAACCGTCTGTTTGGGCCCATCTCTCAAGAGCGTCTGCTCTCAGTTCTATCGGAACGAGACGCGCCTAGCCAAGACCCCGGCCCTACAGATGGAATACAATAGGGTACTGACAGAATATGTCACGTTAGGGCACATGACTAAGGTGCACACCGTAGTACCACCACAATCAACTGATTGCTATTTCTTACTGCATCATGCGGTGATCAAAGAAGAAAGCACAACGACTAAAGTAAGGGTCGTATTCAACGCGTCGTGCCCGACATCCAATGGCATAAGCCTGAACGATGTTCTACACACCGGCCCAGTACTTCAATCCGACTTAACAATACTGCTCCTCCGATGGAGATTCTACAAGTACGTCTTCAATAGCGACATTGAGAAGATGTACAGGCAAATTTGGGTAAATTAAAATCAAACCCAATACCAAAGAATAGTTTTTCGACTCAAAGCAGAGGACCCTGTCAGCGTGTTTGAGCTCAACACGGTAACCTTTGGGGTAAACTGTGCCCCCTATCTAGCGATCAGAACCCTACATCAACTTGCTGATGACGTCGAGGCGTCTCTGCCAACCGCAGCGCACATCTTGCGAAACAGTATGTACGTCGATGACGTCCTTGCAGGGGGACATAGCATCGAGGCAGCAATCGCGGCCCGCGATGAAATCACAGCTGCATTAAAGTCAGCAGGATTCCCTCTGCGAAAGTGGACATCTAATTGCAGTAGGATACTACAGGGCATACCCAAACCTCACAGGCTTACGGAAGACTTTCTGGAATTCGAGGACGCGAGCATGGTAAAAACCCTAGGCATCCGTTGGAACGCGCATTCCGACTATTTCTATTTTACAGCGAAACCAATCGAAAACCAGGACATCTTAACAAAAAGGGCGATCCTATCTACCATCGCCAAACTCTTCGACCCTTTAGGCTGGCTTGCTCCAGTTATCATCGTAGCTAAGATATTAATGCAGAACATTTGGCTGGAGGGGACGGATTGGGATGAACCGGTATCCACAATCACTCTAGATCGGTGGCAAACCTTCATGCAGGAGTACCCCGCCATTAACCGGATTCGTATACCTCGGTGGGTGCACTTCACCCCAACCAACGATATAGAGATTCACGGCTTCTGTGACGCGTCCGAAAAGCCTACGCGGCTACGGTTTACGTGCGAGCTAAGATCAACGACAGGACATACGTTAGTCTACTCATGGCAAAAACGAGGGTGGCACCAGTAAAAACAATTTCATTACCACGATTGGAGTTATGCGGTGCCGTCTTGCTGGCAGAAACTTTGGAAACTGTGATGGAGAACCTGAACTTAGGCACATTTAACATGCACCTATGGACAGATTCGACCATCGTCCTCGCATGGATTCGAAAACCCCCGTGTTCCTGGTCAACATTTGTAGCTCACAGGGTAACGAAAATCGTCGAGAAGGTAGGAACTAAAGCATGGCATCATATCGAGTCCGCATCAAATCCAGCGGACTTAGCCAGCAGAGGACTTCCAGCCACGGACCTAGTCGACAACTCTTTGTGGTGGCAGGGACCTTCTTGGCTGCAAGATGGCAAAGCAAAATGGCCATCTCAAGGCGAACAGGAGTACCACACAAACATCGAAGAAAAACGAGTACAAGTGCATGTAGCAACGAACATCAACAATAGCGAGGATATTCTTGATCGGTTTTCCGATCTATCAAGAGCGTTGCGGGTAATCTCCTACATTATACGATTCTCGAATAGAACACGTCCAAAAACTAAAATGTCCTTTAAAGCAGAGTCTCACCAGATCTCGCCCGACGAAATCAAGGCTACGACTAGCCGCCTCATAAGGATGTCTCAAACCAACCACTATGCCGAAGAAATAAGCTCTCTGAGAACTAGGAAACCCATCGCGACCAAAAGCGAGATTCTCTCTCTAAACCCATTTATCGACGAAGATAATGTCCTTCGGGTGGGGGGTCGTCTCAACGCATCCAGAGACGTTCCCGTCGACGAGCGTCACCCGATAATCCTCCCTTACGCCTGCCGACTCAGCCGTCTCCTAGTCCAGTTTGTCCACACCATTTCCATACATGGTGGAAACCAACAAATGCTGCGGCTCCTACGCACGCAGTATTGGATACCTCGGGTCAAAAACATGATCCGATCCATCACTCACAACTGCAAGGCCTGCACGCTATTCCGCAAACGTTCCCCGACGCAACTCATGGGGATTCTCCCTGCGGAACGCACTACTTTTTCGAGGGCATTTACCAACACCGGGGTGGATTTTGCCGGACCGTTTGACATCAAGTCTTACAGCGGACGAGGATGCCGCATGTCTAAGGGTTACGTCTGCCTATTCGTCTGTTTTGCGACTAAGGCGATCCACTTAGAGGCTACTAGCGACCTCAGCACCGCCGCGTTTCTAGCAGCGTTTAGTCGGTTTGTCGCCAGACGAGGATGCCCGAAAACCCTCTACTCCGGCAACGGGACGAACTTTGTCGGGGCGTCAAGGGCTCTCCGATCGGAGTTCAAGGCATTCGTCGTTGATGCGCGCGACCAGACCCTCTCGAAATACGCCCACCAAACCCTGACATGGCATTTCATACCAGCCGCTGCACCTCATATGGGCGGGCTGTGGGAAGCAGGAGTCAAGAGTTTCAAAACTCATTTCAAAAAGATCGCATCGGATCATAAATTGACTCTAGAGGAGTTTAGCACCCTTCTGTGTAGGATTGAATCCTGTCTCAACTCCCGACCCCTAAGCCCATCGTCAAATGACCCGTCTAACCTGGAGCCACTTACCCCCGGGCACTTCCTAGTCGGGGGCCACCTACTAGCACCACCCGAGATTGACGTCAGCGAGAATCGCGCTTCGCTCGTCAATCGATGGGAAAAACTTAAGGCGCTGCATCAAACCTTCTGCAAGCGGTGGAAAACGGAGTATCTCACCGAACTGCAGAAGCGCGTTAAGTGGAAGCATCCACAATCGAATCTCAAACAGGGGGATTTAGTCGTCATTAAAGAGGACAATCTGCCCCCCAAAGAATGGAGACTATGTCGGATAGCCAACCTCCATTATGGCCCCGATAACAGAGTTCGACTCGTCGAACTTGATACGGCAAGGGGACAAACCACCAGACCAATCACGAAATTGGTCCTACTACCACCCTCCAGTGAGGGTGAGGGAGACTTATAACTCCCAACCGATCTAACCAATCCCATAACCCAGCTCTCGTTCACCACGAACGAGGCCAACAGAAGCCTAAAGCAGATAAACTATCTGCCACCGCATACCCCCCTAAAATAAAATTAACCCCGCTCTCGTTCACCCCGAACGAGGCCAACAAACCGCGCAACCCAGCTCTCGTCCACCCCGAACGAAGCCAACAATCCTAAATCAAACTCGTAGCGCAATCGGTAACACCAAACAACCAATTCAACAAGCAGAAGTTAATTTATCAAACAAAACACTACAAGCAATGAGTGAATTATTTGATGAAAACCTCAAGTCCTTTGCTACAAAAACTGAATTGACTGAAGTAACTAAAATTGTTTTAATTTTTATCACATTCTTTAATCAAAGCTTTGCTTGTAATATTTTACTTGAATATATAAATAAACAGCCAGTCCCACTGATTTTACGGTATATGTCAAAGAAAAAAGATACGGCTATTATTATTCACATTGCAATATGCAAGCCAAGTTTCAGCAGAGATCTGGAAATTTTAGGATAATCAAAATTTCTTTAAGCAATATTTAGCTCTTATGTAAAGATAATACGGAGTTAATCAGATGCAAATATACAGACCCACGTCTACCATAGATTGCATATGCATTCGGCCAAGGCACGTGGACAACAGAACCCAACAACTAAGTGCAACTGATGCACTGTCCCGACATCCACATACATACAAATATTCACGTATATTTGAAATACAGTTCTCTAATGGTCACCTCCCACAGCACTACACATTAAGCGCATGAGAGGAGGTACCCATTGTTCCACAAAAAAATAGTTACTCTTTTTAAGGGTCATTCAGTCTCAAAACAAGCTTGAACTTTTACAGAACTTTATTCGCATCTGCACAGAATTTCCTAAGAAAGAGTTCTAGAAATTGGATTTTAAAAGGTTAGAAATTAAAAAAAAAGGGGAATTCCTAAAGCAATTTCCAAGAAGGACAGCTCATTTAAAGATTTAAATTTGCAATTTTGATTGCATTTATTTTAAAAATAATAAAAGTTTGATAAAAGTATACTAAAATCAAATTCACTACGACTACATAGGGTAATTTTTATAATACTTCCGTCTATTATAACTACGGCAATCTCACCTGACAGCACGGTAGTAATGAACGGTCCTTCATTTGAGCCATTCTAGCGCACACAAGGTTTCCGGTGTAAGTGGATCAATGGAGTCGAGATACACCAACTCTTTTAGGTCGAGTCCTTTTTGGGTTGCAACACAACGGTGCCTACGAAAAGTAAGGAATGAGTTGGTATGATGCTCACAGTGGTCATTTTCTCTTTTAGCAACTTACCTAGGTTTGAAAGCGGGTCCTTCTTCGTAAGCTGTTCCTGTTTATAAACGGAAGGACTGCCGGGGCGTGTACCTTCCGGCATGACTAGCACGCCTGGATCAATTACAAGACCACACCAGCAACTAACAATAGTGCAGCATCCATAACAGCAGCACCGTTCAACATTGTAGCCATAAGAATGTCGTGACCGGGGCAATATACGAAGCTTACATGACGTACCTACTTGAAGCGTGATGCCAATTGATTGAGAACCTCGGTAATAAGCTGTGTATGATTCAGCTTCTTTGCGATCTTCTTCAATATGCGAATGCACGGCTTCTTGCTCCACTGTGAGCTGTCTTTAGCGGTTGGTTGATGTTAATGCGAAGCTTCTTGTTTTTCTATGGTCCAAGAATAGCTCCAACATAGGGTTGGGATTGAGCGAATTCTCATCATCGGCACATAGTAGCAATTTAGCTTTCATTAAAATTTGTAGCACCGGTTTGAGATTTGCCAACCTAATTTGCGTACTTTCTTGCAATTGCTGTAATGTGAACTTTGTTTGATCATTAAATTGTAGAAGCACAGTCATTTGGAAAGTACTTGCTTGCCATGCATAACGATTTCGGAAACCGTTTGTTACCTTTACACAAATTATACAGCCAATTAAGCTTACGACCTGAGTGACGATTTGCATAGAACTCATTAAATTGCTGTACAGATCGTCCCAATTCGCATCCTTATATGGTGCTTTGATTAAATGGCCACGAGCCCGATGACAACCCTTCAATGCAAAAATCATTTTCTTGTGGGATTCTTGCATTAGCCAAATGTTGTTTGAAGCTCAAATTTTAAATCTTGAGCGAGACCTATATCTTGAAACATCCGTTGCAGCCTGACTGTATATTTATAACCACAAGCTTGTTTTAATTTGAAATCACCATACATCTGCATGAAATGATGCCGAAGCAATTTTCGCAAATATCGCAAATGCATACGCAGTAACTCTTGAGTCACACGGTTCGGCTCTGCGAGTGCTTCATTAGTTTTCCAAGCTCTGCTGTTTTCACTTATCGTCAAAAAAAAAAAAAAAATTGTGCGTTAAATTTTATACCTCACGCACTAATTTTTGATCTTTCTCATACTTTGCATATTATATATAGTTGTAGTAGGAATGCATACATTTTAAAGTTTAAAATAATGTATGTTCCATATTGACATTGCGGGTGCAATCTTGAGCTAAAGCGATCTAACCCATATACTGATATGAAGCACAAACCGGACTCCTCTTAGAAGTCCATTTGTCTAAGAGGCTCGGCGGCCGGCTTAAAATAACCTGTACTGTCGGAGAAACTGTTTACCAACTTGGTAATATTCACTTCGAAATTCTGAGCTGCCGCCACAGCTGCATCGGCGAACTCCTGTTCGGGGGAAGCCGTAACAAATTGTAAATTTTCATCGAATTTTGGTAAATAAAGGCTAGCACTGTAATTGGCATGAATGCTACCGCTGCGCACCAAACGTATATAACCCATGGCATTTCCCACTGCGTTATCACTTTACGAAAGAGATCCATATAAGTTGACCATCATTAGCGAGCCCCAGCTTACGTATATCTTTATTAAAGGCATCGGTACGTTCGTAGGCATAAAATGGATAATTATTAGGTTGCTTATGTTCTGCAAAGGCACGCAATTCCTTCATCAAACGTGATTTTATTTGTTCATAATGAAGAAATTGTGAGAATGTATAGTTTTTGTCGCAAAAATTGATATGGAAAATTAAATGTTGTATTGATGACACCAGTGCCGTGTGTACGCAAGGAATTAGCTACATGGCGTATACCAATCGAATCTAAATGTTTGTTGCCACTTTTTTTTGCTCAGCGAATATTTGAGTTCATGTTGTAGACATATTCTTGAATATATGTAATTTTCGCATAATTTCCAAAATACCGATACCCTGTTCCAAAGTTTGATTTGGCAGGTAGTCCTCCCTGGCTTCAGCATTATGCGAGTATTAGCCAAGTGCCGCATTTCTTCGAAGTCTTCCAGTCATACAATGAACTGGTGGTTAAATTGTAAATCATGGCACTTAAATAATTTCCGCTTTCAGTGTATCCAACTTTTCATCAATCTGTAGCTGTGTACCTGAAATGAAATAAAAGGAGTACCTGAAATGAAAGAAAAGAATAAAAAATTGGTCAATTTATAAAATTATAAAAAAAGGAACGACACCTGCATACTTACCCATCACACAAGTTTTTTCTTCAGAGTGAAAATTCATTCAAAATGTATCTATCCTCATTTCCATGAATGAATGTCATTTTGAATGAACGAAACAAGGTTGCCACTCGATGACATTTGTTTTTTTCGGTTCTTACGTAGTAAGCACATTGCGCGCGATCCAAAGAGTATCACAACTCGGATCCGCGGGATCCAACAAACTCGAGCGTTAGTAACCGAACAAAAAATCAACTAACGAAAACCCTGAAGATACAGCCTGGTTTCACTGAAAACACACGCGCCAGGTTGTATTTCGATAGTTTTCCTGACATTCGGCCGTCTTTTTGCTTCTTTCTTTTTTTTGAGAAAAGTTTTTAGTTTGAAAATTTGGGCATAAAAACACAATCAAAATCAGCCTGCTTGGAAAAAAGGGGCGTTAACCACTCGAGACCGAAATAATTTTCGCGGTTTATCTGTGCATGATTTTGTTTGTTTTTTACATTTTAAACATGTCACACTCAATAGTGGTCTCGCTTTCATGACAGGAATTGCTTTGTTTGTGTATTGAAGTTTCGACAGACTTTCGTCAGTCCCTTTTTTGCTTGAAATCCCAGCAGGAATAAAGTAGTGTCATCTATGCTTTCGATGTTACAAACAAGGGAGAAATTAAACTTTTTAGAACAGACTTTAAATTTAATGTCGCGTCAGGACTCAGACGCAAGCTGTCCCTAAATACTTTCAGGACATGACCATTATGTATCAATACCTTGCAATGGGCAGCACCGCACAGCGGTCTCATTCCAACGATTGGGAGAGTGAACAGCTAACAGCTCTACAAATTGCCACACTCGTTATTGAAGGCTATTCCCGCCAGGGTTGTGTTGGAATCAACAAACACACCACAATTTGTGATTCTCACACAACATGGCCCAAATCAACACAAAGAGGGTTCCCAGACAGCGAGTAAAGGCCTCTTTACATTTGTCCCACATTTATATGCACGACGTCATTTGACTAGTCATTTTACAGGGATTCATAGGTTATATTCACAGCCACATTTGCATGGGCGTGGGTAAGTTTGTGACCAAATTTTTGGAGGGCAATTACAAGGAGCCGTGACAACACACGAGTTTACCGTGATATACCGTATATTGTCGCGTATTGCCTGCCTTAGGCAAACACCAAAAAATATAGTTTGCCCTAAGTCTATACTTAATAATTCTTAATCTTACTGTTGGTGGCTTTCAATATCAGCAATTTCATTCTGATGAAACTATTTTCAAAACGAAAGGTCATTTTAGGCGTATGTCAATCAAAGTTTACTAAACCTAACAGTGGGTTCAACCACTACACGTCACTATATCGGCAGAATAACTTAACCAGATTATTCATCCCAAATTAAACCTTATCCCGAGTACGCCAACCAATAGACCAGCCAGAATCGACCCCGGGTCTCCGGCAATTAGCCACTCAACCAGCCTATGCAGCGATATTACTAAACGCTACCATTTCTCGACATGCCTGGATTTGCATTCAAACGCTCCAAAACCGAGGCACGCCCAAATGCGTTCACCATCGCTTGCCGTCTGTGCACCAAACCGCACGGAGTGCGATTGTGCCCAATTTACCGTAGTATGTCGACTGAGGAGCGACTACGTGCAATACTCATTCACCGCTATTGTCCCAACTGCCTATCCCCGTTCCACCGCCTGGAAATCTGCTCCAGCCAAGACCGATGCCGACGTTGCAGTGAACCACATCATACGACGCTACATATGGACGAGCATCAGCCGTCGCCACCTCAAAGCAAGCACAACGACGACGATGCGAGCTCGGACGGGGTCCTCTCCATCCATGTCACGGAGCAAACTAAATCATGGGCCCAGCAAGTCGAGGAAGAAGAGAGGCTGGCCAATGCACCAGAGGTAGCCCAATCGGGCAGCTTAGAAAAGCCGCGATTCCGGCCCCCATTACGTCATGAGAGAACCGAGAAACGCTCGCCTATGCACGGCGCTTTCGCGCGCTTACAAATCGGGGATGGTGCGGAGACACGTCCTTTCCGCCCATCGCACCGCCCTACTGGTAACCAGCGTGACGACGCGGAACCGCGTCCGTCCCGCTCGTCACGACAGTTCACTGGGAGGGCGGCCCCTAATAAAATGCGCAACAACCATCGAGCTCTCGTGAGGCAACAACAAACCCCCACTGGCTTCAGGAGTGGTAGGCTCCGGGACAATTTAGCGGCACCGACGATAACTCGAGCATTGATCGCCATCGCGCCGACAGCCATAGTCCGAATTGAGGCAGGAGGCCGTTTACACCTGGTCCGCGCCCTGTTAAATGCCTGCGCTCCCACCATCATTATCGATGCCAATCTGTGCAAGGATCTACACCTGGAGCGTAACAATACCGCACGTCTTTCGAGGTGCACCATCGTTCTTCGAGGAAAGTATGGGGTAGCGCGAAAGATCACGACCCTAACCACCGTAATAGCAAATTATGCCAGGTTAAACCCCACGGCAAATCTGGACCCGTCGGTAGCGGCCCCATTCCAGTTCATGAAGCTGGACGATCCGACGTTTTACCGATCGTCGCCAGTGTTGCTCACTTTGGGCGCCGACGTCTACGCCAATATTATGGTCAGCGGCACACCCGCGTCGACTGTCGGCGGGCTCCTCACCCAAGCCACAATATTCGGCCTCGTCGTGTCCGGAGCCCACCCACTATAAAACCTTAAACTATACCACAAGGTGCATTTTAAACCAAGCAACCCCACGTACTTGAATACTAACGCTTTTCTTTTTCATCCACAGTTCAGCGAGGCTGCATTACTGCGAGTACGGATGTCCGCCGGAGATCGTACTTACGATCCAACGATACATACACATCATAGTTTTAATTTTTTTATTTTATCCTGCCTCGGGAAGGTTGCTGGCGTACTCACCAGTTTTTTTCTTTTGCTCTTTCGAGTTGCTCGCCGCAAGGGGGCCGGCATGTTTAGGCCACCAGCCTAAATATTCGCTACCACCCTAATGCACATTTTTTGGCAATATTATTATTTACCGGTAACGGCCCACCCCTGCCGAGCGCTAACTTCAAAGGGGAAAAACTCGACGAAAGTTAGCTATCGGCAGGTGGTGCGGACCTTTTTTCGTTTTTAAATCTTTTCTTTTCTATTTGCAACGTCAAAGAGCCAGCAGCTAGCCCCAGGTGAGTAAGAAAAAAGTGAGTTTTTTTTAAATCAGCCATTTTATACAGTGCGAGTGTCAGTGAATTGAGATTTGAAAATAATTAATGTTAAAAATCTGAGTCGCCTCTTGAATTTATTTTGTACAATTTTGGCTCCTAGCCATTGTCACATAACTTATATTTTAATTTTTTAGCTTGCTATTCGCAATTAATCACTGGCATACATTTGAACGTGTTAAGTGCATTTGGTAATTCGATTAATTTCTTCCTAACTGCACTACGGCATATTCACTCGGAATTGCTATTTATATTGTGAAATTAATTAAACTTCCTGACGCCCAGGAAGTCTGTGAGTGCTTCACTTGTATAAACCATTATTGTAAAATATTTATTGTTTATAAATAAATTGTAACGAATCGGTAATAATTCTTCTCTTTTCTATTTCTTTTATTTGCGTGCGATCGCGCCCCACGACACGGGTGCCACATTCCCCCCGCAAACACGAGCTTAGGATGGACACCATCAAGGCCAACGGCGCTTGACTTGATTGAGAGAATGGACTCGACCACATCGCATTCATCGACGCATTTAAAGGCAAAACCGGGTAAGGTAACACTTGTACCAGAACTATAAGGATTATAGTTGATATTATGCAGAGAAGGTGGGGAATTTGCAAAGGTTGCGTTTAACTCATCTACATTAACCGATTCGGAAATATGTGTAGTTTTTTTCCCAATGCCAATGCCAATTTCGCGGATCTGCTTCCACGTCTTCTGTGAGCCAATGGCTGTACTGAACTGATATTCATAATATTTTCTTTTTTGCCTCTTGATTGTTTTAGTCACGTCTCTTCTCAGTTTCTTGTAACCATTATAAGCTCTATCTGATCGATTTTGTTTCCAACTCAGATAAGCTTTGTTGCGTTTTCCTATTAGCTGCTTTATAAAATTGTTAAACCATGGATGCCTCTTGGTCTCAGCTGACCTTGTTACAAGCGGAACAAATTGGTCAAAGAGGGTACTTATGTTCTTTTGAATAAAACTTATCTGATCATCGGCAGAAGTCATACTATGTATTGAGCTCCAATTTACAGCATTAACACCTGCACAGAGTTTACCGTAGTCTATACGATTGAAATCGCGATATGAAAAACTTGAGGTATCAGAAACAAAATGAAAATCATACGCTATAAAAATTAAATCGTGTTTGGAGAAGTTGGGAGAAAGTAGTTGGTCATATAATAGTACTTTCGATTTATCGCTTACAAGAAAGATATCTAATAGGGTGCTCAAAGTACGTGTAAAGTGCGTTGGTGCGGTGTAATTGACAAGGGAAAGGCCTAGATTTCCCACAAGTAGTGGAAATCTTACGTCATTAAGTATATTACAGTTGAAGTCCCCGGCTATAATTATATTGTTATAATTTATCATTAAATTTTCAAGGAAATCAACAAATTCCATGTATTCGATTTGTTTGTGCGGCCTGTAAACGCAGAGAATGAGTAGCCTGTCAAACCTGGTAAATATCTCTAGAAAAATGTACTCAATCGAACTTGATGGTGATGACACACAGTTGAGCTTGCATGACAGCCCAATCCTAACATAAATTGCCACACCCCCACCATACCCCATTCTATCCAAACGAAAAAGTTTATACCCGCTTGCGTTGAATAATTCATCATTGCTTTCAGCATAGAACCAAGTCTCCGATACACATATTATGTCTACGTTAGAGTCTTCGAAAAGATATCTGAATTCGTCGATTTTATTACGGAGGCTTTGCGCATTAATATGGCAAATTTTAAGGACTTGTCTTTGTTTGCTTAAAATACGAATCATGTTATATGAGTTATCTTTGGAACACGAAGCATTCTTACGATTTAAACGATTTAAATGCATTATTAAAAAACTTCAAAAATATCAAAAAGACCCTTACAAAGCACTTCATGGAAACTAACTTGAGTTTGAAATATATATCCACCGAATATGGACATGCTAATAGTGTCGAATGTGTGATAGAATTTATAATGTAGAAAGGAAAATAAGAGGATGAGAGAAAAAGAAGCTTTACAGATTTGCTTACAGTGTAAGTTTTCATACATTATGAAATGAAGTTTAAATAAATATGATCAATTTAAATTTAAATGTGTAAATTTGTACGTAACAAAATTCATATGCTCAGAAATAGTAAATGTATATGTGTAAATATGTATGTAACGAAAATTCATATGCTGAGGAAAGTCGCTACTTGTTCTACACCTGTTCACTGTTGTTAACTGCTGCTATTTTTTGGACATCACTTATACTGGATACCTTTATTGCTTTGCTATTGGGGTTTACTCGAACATATATCTGGCTTCGCATGGAGAAAACAGATGTTATTTGTTTATTCCTCTTAAGCTTTGATGCAAATTGAAAGACCTCACGGCTGTGCTTAGTGAGGCTCTCATAAATTCCCACTGTACCATCTACATTAATACCGATGTCTCTTAGAGATATTGCTCTTTTTTCTCTTTTGCAGAATCGCGCTATTGTTCTCATCACTAACGTGCGGTCGCTCGACGAGCACAGTTTGAAAACAATCAACGCAGCTCCATTTTTCTTGTTTATTTTGTGCGATATTCTGAAGGCAACACGTACTGGTGGAGCATTTATGCCAACAACGCTACATAGACCAGAGAAAATTTCAGTTAAATTCTCACCGCTTGCTTCTGGAATGCCTCTCACAACAATATCGGCAGATATAAGAGTTTTTTCGCAATTTTCTAGATTAACGCGCAGAGATTTCATATCAGATGTTAATTGTTGTATTATTTCGTTCTCTGACGGCACATGCAATTCGAGTTTAGCTTTCATTGTTTCAATATCATCGCGTAGATGTTCAACCTGCACACATTCAGACTCAGCTTTAGCTACGCGGGCTTCTATGTTTTTTAGTGATAGCTTTAAGTTAGAGACGTCGGTCGTTAGTTCACTGAACCGCTGCATGACTCGCTCTTCCGATTTTCGCATACGCTCAGATAACTCAGCAATGATGCTCTCTTTTTGCATTTCCAACTTCTCCTCAATCTGTGTTATCCATCCATTTGGCGGTGAACTCTCAACAAGATATTTAGTTTTCTGTGTAGTTGGCGAAAAATTAGCAATGCGCGCCGTTTTTGCTCTTGTACCCGGGCGCCCATCCATTTTCAACTTTTAGTTTTTTATAAATTCTTAGAATTTTGATTAAGAACTCAATATTATGCTTTAGATTTGCACTAAACGACTTAGTATTAACTTTTTGATTGGCTTTAGTCTTATTTAAAAACTTTTAAACGGTGGGCAAAGCAATTTTTAATAACAAAGCAGCACTCGACAAAAACACGTATACTCAATAAGCATTCTCGTTAGTTTGAAAAATGAACGAAATCCGACTATGACCACGCCCAATTTTTCGATATCGAAAATTACGAAAAATGAAAAAAATGCCATAATTCTATACCAAATACGAAAAAAGGGATGAAATATGTTAAGGTAATTGGATTGCTTTATTGACGCGAAATATAACTTTAGAAAAAACTTTATAAAATGGTTGTGACACCTACCATATTAAGTAGAAGAAAATGAAAAAGTTCTGCAGGGCTAAATAAAAAACCCTTAAAATCTTGGCAGGTATTACATATATAAATAAATTAGCGGTATCCAACAGATGATGTTCTGGGTCACCCTGGTCCACATTTTGGTCGATATCTGGAAAACGCCTTCACATATACAACTACCACCACTCCCCTTTAAAACTCTCATTAATACCTTTAATTTGATACCCATATCGTACAAACTATTTCTAGAGTCACCCCTGGTCCACCTTTATGGCGATATTTCGAAAAGGCGAACACCTGAAGAACGAAAGCCCACTCCCTTTTAAAAATACTCATTAACACCTTTCATTTGATACCCATATCGTACAAACAAAGTCTAGAGTCACCCCTGGTCCAGAAAGGCCCACTCCCTCTTAAAATACTCTTTAACCCCTTTCGTTTGATACCCATATTGCACAAACGAATTCTAGAGTCACCCCTGGCCCACCTTTATGGCGATATCTCGAAAAGGGGTCCACCTATAGAACTAAGCCCCACGCCCTTTTAAAAGAATTATTAACACCTTTCATTTGATACCCAAATCATACAAACAAATTCTAAAGTCACCCCTGGTCCACCTTTATGGCGATATCTCGAAAAGGCGAACACCTATAAAACGAAGGCCCACTCCCTTTTAAAAATACTCATTAACACCTTTCATTTGATACCCATATCGTTTAAACAAAGTCTAGAGTCACCCCTGGTCCACCTTTATTGCGATACCTCGAAAATGCGTCCACCTATAGAACTAAGGCCCACTCCCTCTTAAAATACTCATTAACTCCTTTCGTTTGATACCCATATTGCACAAACGAATTCTAGAGTCACCCCTGGTCCACCTTTATGGCGATATCTCGAAAAGGGGTCCACCTATAGAACTAAGCCCCACGCCCTTTTAACACCTTTTATTTGATACCCATATCATACAAACAAATTCTAAAGTCACCCCTGGTCCACCTTTGTTGCGATATCTCGAAAAGGCGAACACCTATAAAACGAAGGCCCACTCCCTTTTAAAATGCTCATTAACACCTTTCATTTGATACCCATATCGTACAAACGCATTCTAGAGTCACCCCTGGTCCATCTTTACGGCGATATCTCGAAAAGGCGTCCATCTATAGAACTTAAGTCCACGCCCTTTTAAAATACTCATTAATGCCTTTCATTTGATACACATGTCATACAAACACATTCCAGGGTTTCCCTCGGTTCATTTTCCTACATGGTTATTTTCCCTTATGTTGTCACCATAGCTCTCAACTGAGTATGTAATGTTCGGTTACACCCGAACTTAACCTTCCTTACTTGTTTATTCAACAGTTTAGCAATTCGAACATAAGCAGAAGGTTTCAAATAAACGGAATTTCCCAAAATTCGTTACAGTACGTTCAAAGCTGAAAAACGGCTGTACTAATTTTAACAATTTTTCCGCTCTATTTTAAATGTGATTCAGGGAGCATTTGCGGTAAAAAATTTTTTTTTTTTAAAACCTCATTTCAAAAATATTTTAGCTAATACTTAAAAATTTGCTTGCCATCCTACCGCCGTCAAAATGGTATCCATTCATGAAAATGTGAATACATACCGATTGTGAATGAACATAACCTTCACAAAGGTATGTACCTGTCTGAAAGAAAAAACGTGTTCTGGGTAAGTATGCCTTTTTTCTAACTTTTGCATTTGCTTTAATAATTTCATTTTATTATTATTTTTTTTTTCGTTTCAGATGCCAACCGTTACAGCTCCATTTGTATCTCGGGCTGTTGTTCACCAGCCAATTTGAATATATACCTCATCAAGAAGTCATAAGCCATATTGCTATTAACTTTGATTATTTCGAGTATAGCTTCATATATTTTAAACCAACAATCCATTGAAAGTTCACGCGACAGGAACAATGCACGCAGAAACAGAGGTAAGCGTTGAGCAAACATTGAATTCGCTTTAACATTGAGCGTATCAACAAATATAAATATCTTCAAATTCTGATTCATCAAAAGATTCCACCAACTTTGCCACATCAAAAGGAATTGCTATATCCTGATGAAAGTAGCGTACTTTTCCTACTTTTAAAGCGTTGGTGTGCACCACTACAGGCACGGATGTCTCCTTACTGCGTCCAAGTATTTTACGTACAATTTGATGAGCAAGTGCCAGACCTTCTGAGGGTATGAATGCTTAAGAAACCAAACTATCAAGGCACATGTTCAGAATGTATTGATTCCCACAGTTTTCTTGCACTATAATAAACGAAATGACACGCAGGAGATCATGTAGATAATTTGGTGATAACAAATGTAAACCATCAGCTATTAGAATGAGTAAAGCATTGTAGTGATTAACAGTATGTTCGCGTACATTGTTCAATACGCTTAATAAACAATGTAAGCTTGGACGTGGATCGATGGCATATTTGTTGAGTTTGTTTATGATTAATGCTTGGAATAGGCACAAATCAATTGCGGTGGTAAAATCATTCGAGTTAAGGCTGTGCTCAATTGCTTCAATTAGGAGCGTGCTTGTCAACAGACACGTTTCTCGTACAAGTTGTGTTACATATGGATTCGTTTTACTGTGTGTAAGTAAAGCAGACCAGATGGCTTTTGAATCGGGCAGCGTTTGTTGATTGCAGATCACATAAAGGAAGACTACACGTAAATGTTCAACGCTGTGCTCTCTTATTTGCTGATCATGATGATTACAAATACCAACAATTTCGTTCGCCACATGGTTCATGTTGACGGCGGGATTTTGTTGTACGTTATAATAGGGTGTTGTTGCGTTTTGAAACCAAATGTTCTTTGAAAGCTTTCGTTTTTTTTTTTTAAAACGCCAACTTTCGTTTCAAACCTAGCAGCACCATCACCTAATAATACGGCTATATTCCGATGTTCATTGCCTACGTTAACAAAGGTTCCAAGCTCATTGGAAAGGCTCACAACTAGACCGCAAGATGATTTGATTACTTCTTACAATACCGCTGCAGGCTATCATCACAATAATGACGAAGAGCTCTCTCTGCCAACTGCAATGAAATCTGTAGCTGTTCCATCAACTGCAGCTTCGTCACATTCGCCGCAGCAACAAAAAAACCCCAATTGGCGTCCAGCGCTGAAGCTTATCCGTTAGAAACGTGTCAGTGCTGTAAGCACCGTCGATGTCAGTAACAATGGAAAAGTTCTACAACGCACGTCTAGAACAAAACTTTAAACCGTACAACAGAAAGCTGTAGCAAATATAAAAATCGAAACTTTTCATCACTTATCAATAACGAGCTTGCAAATCCCGATACGCTGTATGGACTATCACAACGTATAGTCGCTGTCGAAAGTGGTCACTGTATGACACAACAATTCCAAACACTACACAATTACCTTATACATTTGTTACCGCCGCAAGAGCGTTCGATGCTAACAGATTATTTTAATTATATTGAATTTATGGCAGATATTGCACGGCCAGTTTATTCCTGTTTTACTTCACGCGTAATTGATTTGCAGACCATACTTGCTATGATAAGTAAAGTCAAATGGGATGTAAATCATGTTAGCTTTCAACATGATAATTACATTGACTTGATGAATAGAAATATAAGAAGTTTTGCAATGCGTTTAGAAGAGACAGCAAAGCAAATAAATGTGCCTGCCGAAAACGTATGGAGTTCTATGGTTCATGTGGCGACACATTGGTTGGTAGAAAGTTTCACGAACGTAAAAAAAAAATGCTCTGCCGGTGGTCGCGCTCTAATGTAATTAGATTTCACAAATTTCCTGTCTATACTCGAATTAATTTCAAACCAAAAATTTCCTGAACATCACGCTTATGTTGATGGTTTTATCAAAGCATATTCAAATGAGCAATTTGAAGAATGGATTGATATGCAACGTAATCTGGAACAGTATACTTCAAGGCAACTTACAAACCTTATACAATGTGTGTGTTAGTGATAAACGCCCTAAACCAAAATTATTGCAATTAATAGGCAATGGTGGCAATATTAATCTCAATTGAAGTACGAGTGGCACATAGTTGCAATTACAAGAACAACAGCATCAGACATGAATCTTTCAAGATTCTTCAAATAGCACATTACCACGCACATTTACCACATTACGAATGCATTTGTTTTGTATTCTTTTCTTGAAAGTGGGTTACATTATAGTTATTTAGTTGTCTTACCCAGAATCTGCCAAGGGGTGAAAGTTGAGATAATTTTTTTTCTTGAGATGATAATTTGTGAAATGAGTACATAAATCTGTAGAAGATCTCAGCGGCTACTGCCGGAAGGAAAAAGAAATCACACGCCCGCAAAGGAACAAAGCCACCGAAAGCAAAGCTTGCTGAGTATCGTTCTCAATTGCTGGAAGCTGCCAAAAAGGGAGAGAAAGGTGACGGTTTCGACGTGTTAAAAAGTGGCGATGCGCGCGTAGCCTTAATTGGTTTTCCTTCGGTGGATAAATTTACATTGCTCTCCAGATTAACCAAAACTGAACGGGAGGCGGCCAATTATGAATTCACAACGCTTACTTGTATACCGGGAGTCATTGCATATAAAGGTGCCAATATACAGTTGCTCAATTTTCGTGGAATTATTGATGGTGCCGCGCAGGGCAAAAGTCGTGGTCGCCAAGTAATCGCTGTAGCACTTACAGTAGCTTTAGTTATCATAATGTTAGATGCAACTAGGCCAAATGTGCATAGCAATTTGCTCGAACGTGAATTGGAATCTGTGGGCATACGATAAGGAAAGCTTGGCTGTCGTAGTTTCAACTCGACTTGCGCTTTAACGCGTTGTAGCGAAAAAAGAGGTGCGCGCTAAAATATTTTATTTTACAGTCAGTAGATGATAATAAAGATTTAATGGGTTTTTATTGCAGCTTAACGACTAATCGAACAAAACGTATTGCTCATTATTTGTAGTTTGTTTACGTATTTTGTAAATATAAAATTGATAAAAATCAATTTGGATTTGTAGAGAAATCCAATACTTTATCGGCATGCATTAACTGCACCGAATTCATATATGAAAATTTAGATAAAAAAAAATATGTCGCTATGCTGGCGATAGACCTGAGTAAAGCCTTTGACTCCGTAAACTTAAACATCTTGGTACAAAAGCTCCATGAACTTAAATTTGACAAAACTGCTATAAGCTTCTTCCAAAACTTTCTCCTAGATAGGAAGCAAATTGTGCATGTAGGAAAGATCAAAAGTACATTAAACGCGGTAAAAGTAGGGGTAACGCAAGGTTCCAAACTTGCTGCAACATTATTTATAATCTATATAAATAATGTATTGAAACTCGGTCTGTACGGAGTTCCACAGTTCTATGCTGATGATGGTAGTTTCCTATATCCTACAGATACTTTGGAAGAATTAATCAGTAATATTAAAGCAGATTTGCAAGAAATTTCAAAGTGGTTTGCCAGAAACCTCCTGCAAATAAATTTGACTAAAACCAATTTTATCATTTTCAACAATATTAGAAAAATTCCTGATAAAAGTGAACTTCCTGGGATAATATACAACGTTAACTTTATTTCAAGAGTAGAGAAATTAAAATACCTGGGTATTTGGTTCGACGAAAATTTGAATTGGAATGAACAGATTCAAAGAATAAAAATGAAAGTAATACCTTTAAACTTTTTCATTTATAGAAACCGTAAAAATATTCCAAAAAAGCAGCTATGGCTTCTATACAATTCCCTCTTTCTCTCGAAAATAAATTATCTAAACCCAATTTGGAATAGATGTTCAGAAGAAAGATTAAGTGAATTACAAAGGCTACAAAATAAATTAATAAAAAATATTCTTGTACTCCCGCGTACAATTAGCACATCCAATCTATACGTAAACAAGCTTGATATCCGAAAGTATTCAACTCTTCAAACTATTATGGTCACATATAAGATAAAAAACATCTTAATAAAACACAATATACAATTAACAGCAGTAGAAAGCACTGATTATAACCTACGAAACTCTCAGAACATCAGGACTCACTTTTTTCGAACTGAAAGATGCGCTAGATCTATTAGAAGCTACGGTATAAGATTATTGAATAAATTACCGTTAGAGATAAAAAATATAAATAACATTCTACTATTTAAACGATATGTAACAAATTTACTACTATCTAACTATAATTTTAGAATATAAACATATATATAACCACATACTTAAAATATTTAAGGAACAATCCAATTTATTTTCTCCTCTAATTAGGAATATTTCCTCTTGCCACAACTGATAGATGCAAAATGAGAAAAATGTATTCGTTATCTTCTCGCACAAAATTTTATATTTTTTTAGAAAATTGATGTATGTATATATATTGTGTATCAAAGCAGTTAATAAAGAAAAAAAAACAAAAAAAAATGAAAACCCACGATATGTTGTCTTGTTTAAAAACGACAATGTGTGCGCAAACGCAACCGGCGCTTTGGACCTATTCCTGTTGACCCTTTGAACTCCCTTACTTTGTGTGGTGGGTATATAGAGATATAATAAATAGGGTCCATGGCAGTGGTATCTGCTGGGAAAAAGTTATTTAGGAATGTTGACATTTTTCACCGCAAAACTCATACGAGCGAGGGGACTTGCCTGTGGTGGTGCAGATTTTCGCCGAATGATGTTCCTCGTATTTTTTGTAGTCGTGGCTGTATTCGGATTGGCCGTGGTTTAAATTTATTTGTTTTCGATTCCTTTTATTATGATAAATACTTTCCTTCAATTTAAATTCGATTGGAATTTATGACGTTGCAGCACAATGGCAGCATATTTATGGTTTATGGTACGGTGCCGAGCGAATGTTCTGGCCACAACATTTTTGCTGATTCAGGTAATTGCGGATTCAGTCGTATTATGTGGCAGATAGTATCTGCGGTAGGATTTCGTTGGCCTCGTTCGGGGTGAACGGGAGCTGGGTTATACGGGTTGTTGGCCTCGTTCGGGGTGAACGAGAGCTGGGTTCTCCCTTTCCCTCGACAGTTTCCCGGCAGGTACTCCTCTCGTCTCCGTCACCCAAGAGCGCGAGGTTTAGAGCATAGTGTAGATTCCCGTGGTGAGCCCGAGGATACAGTGCCTAGGGGGGTGGGAATCCTCAAGGGAAACCTCACACGGCGAATACTTGTGAAGTAAGGTTAGATTGATAGGTGTCCGATTGCGTGACGAGTCCGGGGATTCCGAAGTTGGCAATGAGTGCCGGGGGTGCCTGCCTGTGAGATAGCTGCTGGCGCTCGAACGTTCAAAAACAGAAGAAGGAGTTTTAAACGAAAAAAGGTCCGCACCACCTGCCGATAGCTAACTTTCGTCGAGTTTTTCCCCTTTGAAGTTAGCGCTCGGCAGGGGGGCCGTTACCGGTAAATAATAATATTGCCAAAAATGTGCATTAGGGTGGTAGCGAATATTTAGTGGTGGCCTAAACACTTTGCCAATGATTTGTATACCTCTCTCTCTATTTCTTCATTGTATATGATTTTCATCTATTCAAGTACTTCGAATATTGTTATTCTTCAAATATTCTCTGGTTATAAACTTCAGCTTAGTTAGCTACTTAACTGGTTAAGGATTATTTTATTCTTGAGTATTTGTATGTGTTGTGTAAAATTATCACTTATTAACCAGGTAGGCCTACATGAATAGGTTTCTATATTATAAGTTGTTATTTAAAATGTTAGTGTGTAAGATATCATGCACTGTAAATATAACCATTGGTTGTTGTGTGTGATTAAATAATAAAGAATAAAGTCTAAATCTATCTCGATTCCTTTATACATCTACAACCAACCGTTATCCAATCAAAGTTATAATACCCTGTGTACAAGTACAGCTGGGTATAAAAAGGTATTTCATTTAGATCGTAAACCACGAATATTTTGGTAATGAGCGACTAGAAAGAATGAGTCGGTGACTAATTTTTTGGTGTACCCGCGGTGGAGGTCATAGAGTTTTTTGGCACTATATTGGTCGTTTTCTTGTACAAATGCACCACAGAATGTTCCGCCCAAAAAGAATAGTTAAGAACACTATGAACGAAAAGGGATGGCACTGTTAGTTTGAAAGATGAAATTTCCCTTTTATATTTAAAGTTAAATTCGAAAACTTCTACACTAGAATTATTAAGGTTAGGTCTATAGCATAAATAATTTGAAATTTCATCACCAGTCAATGAGGCGTGCAACCGGGAAGCAAAATTGATCTGCAAAACGAAACGGCAGTCACCTCCCTAGAACCAACAGTTTGCGCCACACAAACTGTCGAAGCAGAAGTTGATGTAGATGATGAAGATGACGTAGATGCAGAAGTTGATGTAGATGCAGATTACGAACCCACTGTGATAGACTTCTTACGACGTTGGTAATACCTGAACGTTTGCCTTTATTACCCGCAAAAACAGATTGTGACACAACAGCATAATTTGTATTATTGGTTTCGGATGTGCATTATTTACATTGGATAAGAGCTAACGGGTAGCTTCGCCTCGGCCACCAATGTTGGGCATTATTCCCGTTAGGGGTCCACTAACTCTAGAGACTCTCTCCCACCGGCCTGAAGAGCTCCTTAAAAGTGAGTTTTGAGTCAATGTTTACTCCTAAATATTTCAAGGAAGGCTTTGAATATATTTAGCAATCTGGTGTGTTTAGACATCCACAGTCCGATTTGAGCTCTTTTAAGCCACTTCAGTTTTCCTGCTAGCCATATCCAACCCCATGTTCGTCAACCGTTGCTTTATTCTTCCCACGGCGTCTTTACGTAAAGCTTGGAAAAAATCAATTTTAGTTTCTTGGCCACTGGTACTACGACAATATCATTTGCATAGCTGACAATTTCTGTACCTCCGGGAAGGTTGATTTGTAGCACACCGTCATATATCGCATTCCATAGCGTTGGCCCTAGAACAGATTCCTGAGGGCACCGTCGGTGATGTTGTTGTGCTTCCTTGGTCCCTCATCCGTATCAAAGACGAGTACTCTGTGAGGTTCCATTTTGGAACCTCTGAAAAAATACTCCACGCGCACGCACTCCTCAATAATTAGACACTTATTTTATATTAAGGTAGTGTTCTTTTATTTACTTTAGTTTTAGTTTTAGAAGTATAATAAATAGTTTCTTAAATTTTTATTTCCACTCGACTTAGTTCTTTTACTTAATTTAACCAATCCACAAATGTTTTAGTTAATCTTCACCAAGCGTCGTTCAGTCCACAATTATAATGATGGCCGCCTTTTTTTCGAGCCGACCTTCCGGTTTCCAACTTGTTTCAACACCTGTTGTCCATTCACAATATACAACAAAGTTGCACCAACTTGGAAACAGGGTGAGACTACAAGTCTGCTGTTACACCATCCCCCTTTGGGAAAAAAGCTTTAAGTCGACAAGTTGATCAGGTTTTTCGGCTTCAACTTTTTTTGTGTGGTGTGATCTTACATTCTTACTTACTTACTTAATTGGAGCTTAACCGTCTAAACGGTTATGGCCGTCCAACAAGGCGCGCCAGTCGCTCCTTCGCTCCGCCAACCGGCGCCAATTGGTCACACCAAGGGAGTTTAAATCGTTTTCCACCTGGTCCTTCCAACGGAGTGGGAGCCGCCCTCTACGTCTGCTTCCATAGGCGGGTTCCGATAGAAACACTTTCTTGGCCGGAGCATCATCTTTCATTCGCATAACATGGCCTAGCCAGCGCAGCCGCTGCGTTTTAATTCGCTGGACTATGTTGATGTCTGCGTATAGCTCGTACAGCTCATCATTAAATCTTCTTCGGTACTCGCCATCGCCAACGCGTAGAGGTCCATAAATATTTCGAAGAACTTTTCTCTCGAACACTCCCAAAGCCGCTTCATCTGCTGTTGTCATGGTCCATGCTTCTGCCCCATATAGCAGGACGGGTACGATAAGTGACTTGTAGAGTATGATTTTCGTTCGCCGAGAGAGGACTTTACTTTTCAATTGCCTATCTAGTCCAAAGAAGCATTTATTGGCAAGATTGATTCTTCGCTGGATTTCAGTGCTGATGTTGTTGCTAATGTTGATGCTGGTTCCCAAATAAACGAAGTCCTTTACTATTTCGAAATTATGGCTGCCAACAGTAGCGTGGTTGCCAAGGCGCATATGCGCTGACTCTTTGCTCGATGACAGCAGGTACTTCGTTTTGTCCTCATTCACCATCAAACCCATCTTTACCGCTTCTTTTACCAGCTTGGAGTAAGCAGAACTAACAGCGCGGGTGTTTAGGCCGATGATATCAATGTCGTCAGCATATGCCAGTAATTGCACGCTTTTATAGTATATTGTTCCAGTGCGGTTAAGTTCTGCAGCTAGTATAATTTTCTCCAGCATCAAATTAAAGAAATCGCACGATAGGGGGTCACCCTGTCTGAAACCTCGTTTAGTTTCGAACGGCTCGGAGAGGTCCTTCCCAATTCTGACTGAGCTGATGGTGTTGCTCAACGTCATTTTGCACAGCCGTATAAGTTTTGCGGGGAAACCAAATTCAGACATAGCGGCATATAGGCAGCTCCTTTTCGTGCTGTCGAAGGCGGCTTTAAAGTCGACGAAGAGGTGATGTGTGTCGATTCTCTTTTCACGGGTTTTTTCCAAGATTTGGCGCATTGTGAAAATCTGGTCGATGGTAGATTTACCAGGTCTGAAGCCGCACTGATAAGGTCAAATCAGCCGGTTCACGGTGGGCTTCAATCTTTCGCACAATACACTTGAAAGGACCTTATATGCGATATTAAGAAGGCTGATTCCACGATAGTTGGTGCATTTTGCAGTATCCCCCTTCTTGTGGACTGGGCAAAGAACACTTAGATTCCAACCGTCGGGCATGCTTTCGTCCGCCCATATTTTGCTAAGAAGCTGCTGCATGCGCCTTACCAACTCCTCGCCGCCGAACTTGAATAGCTCCGCAGGCAATCCATCAGCGCCCACGGCCATGTTGTTTTTCAATCTGGTTATTGCTATTCCAACTTCGTCATAATCGGGCGGGGGGACATATATTCCATCATCATCGATTGCGGGATCGGGTTCTTCATCTCTGCGCGGTGAATTGCTGCCTCCATTTAGGAGAGCAGAGAAGTGTTCCCTCCATAATCTAAGCACTCTCTGGACATCAGTTACAAGGTCGCCGTTTTCATTCCTACAGGAGTTTGCCCCGGTCTTAAAACCTTCCGTCTGTCGCTGTATTTTTTGGTAGAATTTTCGGGCGTTATTCCTGGTCGCTAGCAGCTCAAGCTCCTCGCACTCACGCCTTTCTGCTTCTGCTTTTTTCTTCCTGAAAAGGCGTCTCGCTTCCCTTTTCAACTCACGATAGCGTTCACACACTCCTCTTGTCGCGCTCGCTTTTAACGTAGCCCTGTAGGCAGCGTCTTTTCTTTCGGTTGCAACGCGGCATTCTTCATCATACCAGTTGTTTTTTCGTGGCCGCCGGTAACCAATTTTTTCCTCGGCGGCAGTATGAAGTGCTTTGGAGATATGCTCCCACTGCTCCTGTATTCCTTCAGGATGAGTTGTGCCCTCAGAGAGCAGTTGTGAGAGTCGAGTTGCGAAATCATTGGCAGTCTGTTGTGATTGAAGCTTTTCGACGTCTAGCTTTCCTTGTGTTTTTTGTTCCTTGTTTTTAGCCGCGTTGAGGCGGGTGCGTATTTTGGCTGCAACGAGATAATGGTCCGAATCGATGTTAGGTCCTCGGATCGTTCGCACATCTAAAACACTGGAGGCATGCCGTCCGTCTATCACAACGTGAACGATCTGATTGCGAGTATTTCGATCAGGAGACAGCCATGTAGCTTGGTGTATCTTTTTATGCATGAACCTCGTGCTTGATATGACCATTTTTCGAGCACCGGCAAAGTCAATCAGCCTCAGTCCGTTAGGAGAAGTTTCATTGTGTAGGCTGAACTTTCCGACTGTAGGGCCAAAAACACCTTCTTTGCCCACCCTGGCGTTAAAGTCGCCAAGAACGACTTTTATATCATGACGGGGGCAGCGCTCGTATGTGCGTTCTAATTGTTCATAAAAAGTGTCTTTCACCTCATCGTCTTTCTCCTCTGTTGGCGCATGGGCGCAGATGAATGATATATTAAAAAATTTTGCTTTTATTCGAATAGCGGCGAGACGCTCGTCCACAGGCGTGAACGCCAGCACTTGGCGACAAAGTCTCCCTCCCACCACGAATCCGACGCCGAAACTGCGCTTATTCGCATGGCCACTCCAATATATGTCACAATTTTTGATCTTCTTTCTTCCTTGCTTCGTCCAACGCATTTCTTGGATGGCGGTGATGTCAGATTTTGCTTTGACGAGGACATCAACCAGCCGGGCATCTGCACCAATCCCATTCAGGGAGCGGACGTTCCAGGTGCATGCCCTCAATTCATTGTCCTTCAAACGTTTGCCATGGTCGTCATCAATAGAGAGTGTATTTATCCGAGGCTTGTTGTTATATTTCATTGGAGTATGGTTTTACGTGACGGGTCCCAAGCCCAGCGCACAACCCGCTCAGCGGGGGTGAAAATATTAATTGGCACGTTTATATAGCGAGCCGCTTGCTCCAAGACAGACGCCCGCTTGCAGCCGCACCTAGAGGTGTACAGACGCTGCCGATGAAATCTCCCCAGGCTAGCCCTTAAACCGATTATGTCAGAGTGGCCTAGCCAGGTTGTCGCCTTCTCACATTAGCTCACCGCTAAACGGGTGTTTAGCGGCTACCCAGAGGATACTTGGCCGCAAGCGACCGGCAGTAGTGAGCTGCTTGAACCGTATGCAAAAGAATCGCTCTGGCCATTCCCAGGTGAATGGCGGTCAGAAGCTTTCCCCACTTTCGTGGACTTCTACACACGGCCCCACCCTCTCTTATCTTACATTCATGAATGAAAAATTTAACAAAATGGTAAAAAAAATTTGGGCTTTTGTGGCAGGTATACCTAAGTCACCTTAGTTAATATAATTAATTACATTTATTTGTATTTTAACCTACATATTTACGTATATGAATATTAGTAGTTTATATATATTTTGATTTGTGTTTTTTTTTTTTTGTAAGTTAGCTTAGTTAATTAAATTAATTACATTTATTTATACTTTAAGCTACATATTTACATATATGAATATTTAGTTTATGTATATGTGTTTTTTTTGTTGTGGTTTTTTTTTTTTGTAATTCAAAATTTCATTTTCATAGGTTTTGTGTATTAACTTGTACGTACATTTTCTTTGTTTCTTTTACTTAAATTAAGTGTGGTTTTAAAGTATGATAAATTTTTATTTAAATTTGCTTAAATTTAGTGTGATAAAATAATTAAAAAATTTTCTTTGACTATTTCAAAATGAAATTGGGTACATCCGATATTATTTATGCGGTTTTTATGTACCCTTTTGTATTTTTTGCTTTCATTATCAAAAATGGTTACATTTACACCGTCTATATTTGTTACTAAATAGGGGCCCTGATATATGTTTTTTGTGTTTTTCTTGCGGTTCTTTTTGAACTAAAAACATATCGTTTATGTTTATTATTATTGGTTGTGCATTTTTGTCCTATGCATTTTTATTTATTATTTCGTGTTTCTCTACTAATTCTTTAACCAAGGCGTGACATTTTTGCATTCTATATTTAACTTCTTTCTTTCGTTCTTCAATTCGGATGGCACAGTGGCTTTTTTGCCAAAAACTAGTTCAAAAAGAGTAAGTTTATTGTCGAATACCGTATTTGGCGTTGTGTCATGCCAAAACGTAAAATATCTCAAATATGTATCCCAATCATCAAAGGAATCATTTAAGTACGCACGTTGGTATGCGTTAAAACTCTATGGTTTCGCTCGACAGTTCCTACGGTTTCATGATGTTATGGGGTAGAAAATTTATGATTTATATACAGTAAGCTGGGCTCGTATTACGTGTTACGATCCGTGATCGAGACTCATTTTTTAAAACACAATAGCTCTGAAATGGTGGATCGGATTAATGGCATATTTAAACTAGTGACAAATAGTACTCATGAGATCCATAACTTATTATAATTTTTAGGAAAAGTTTGACAGTTGCATTGTTATCGCTTGAGTGAAAATGGTTTTCAGTCACTGATCGTAGCACGTAATACGGGCCCTGGTTAAATTTGCAAAAATTTCATTTTTAAATCCAGTACCTAAATTTGATTTGATAGATTTCATAGCACCGTATATTAAAATGAAGCTTTCGAATAGTGCTGACGTGATGGTTTTTGCACTTTTATCCGGTATTGATATTGTAACTAAGTATTTCGTCAGATCGCAAATTATGGTACGCGCGATCTTATTACCATATCTCGATTCTGGCAATGAGCTTATGGTGTCAATTACGACAATTTCGAAAGGTTTATTAGGAGTAGGAGTTAGAACGAGTTCTTTATTTCCTATTTTGACTTTGTTCAAAAGACATTTTTCGCATTTCCTAACATAACTAGTTATGCCTTTTGTCATGTTCTTCCAGTAAAATTTGTTTCGTAATTTGGTATATAGTGTTTTCGTTCCACAGTGACCTCCAGTGATGGGATCATTGTGGTAAATTGCTAATAATTTTGATTTTTGTTCTTGATCAGTGATTGTTTCAATTGGATCGATTAAAATAACTTTTAAAAATTGTAAAAGCCTATTTCCTCTCTCTTTAAAATTTGTAATTGTAATATATTTGACAATTAAATCGTTTTTTTGCCATTCTATTTACTTGATATTAAGTTTTCCGGCTTGTTTGTCAAGCCTCGAAAGTAAGGAATCTAAATTCTTTATTTCGTTAGAAAATTCAAAATCAAGTAAGATTGTTCTTTTATTCTTTATATGCCCGCATATTCTTAAAAATTGTTTACTGTTTTTATCACAAAATATTTCGGGACTAATACGAGGAATTTTTTTTGAAAAGTTATGAGTGAATTTATCATAAACGTTTAATGTTTGTGTATTTTAGCATAAGTCTATATTTTCGATAAAACCACATTTATACTTTTTCTTACTCATAGCCCTAGTCTGAACTGCAAATATATTTTTGGTCGATTCTTTTATTTCGCCAATAGTGATACGATAAAGTGCATCAGCTCCTACATTTGATTTTCTCTTTATGTACTTTATTGTAAAATTTTATTCTGCCAACTCAAGTCTAATTCTAGAAAGTGGTGAAGATGGGTCTTTCATAATAAATAAATAAACTAAAGGCCTGTGGTCAGATTTTACAATAAAGTGATTTCCATATACGTACGGTCTGAATTATTTAATAGCAAAATAAATGGCTAATAATTCCAACTCGACTTGGTGTTCTTGGCTGAGTATCCACACCCCGTTTTAGAAGCGTCTACTGTAATGGTAAACTGTTTGGTAAAATCTGGGTATTGTAATATCTTTGGTGACATTAGAGATACTCTTAGTGCATCGAAAGCTTTATCACATGTCGTGTGCCAGTTGAATTCTACTCTTTTCCTATTCAGTCTATTCAGAGGTGCTGCCAGAGATGCAAAGTTTGGAATAAAGCGTCTGTAATAGTTAGCGAAAGCTACAAACCGTCTTACAGCATATTTGTCTGTTGGCTTAATATAGTTACGAATTGCATCTATTTTCGAATCGTCTGGTGACAGACGTTCAGCTGAGCATTTGTGTCATTGGAATGTTACTTCCGGTCTTAGAAAATTACATTTATTTGGATTGAGTTTAAGGTTGAATGATCTCCAAGTATTGAATACTTTAGAAAAACTTTTAATGTGACCAGATTCGCTAAAGCCGATGACTATAATTTCATCTACATAAAGAAAAGCTACGATAGGTGGTATTCCTGAAAATGAGATGGTCATCATCCTAGAAAACGAATTTAGTGTAATGTTCAAACCAAATGGCAATACTTTCCATCGATACCCTCCGCGATCAGTAGAAAATTAAGTTATATCGTGTGATCTACGTGTAATGGTATTTGGTGAAATCCAGAAAAAGGGTCTAAGGTTGAGAAAATTTTGGCTCTGCCAAGATTGCGTAAGATATCACCGATTTGTGCTAACGGGAATTTGTCTGCTATTAGTTTCTTGTTAACTGCACGAAAATCAACACACATCCTGTACGCGTTTCCCCCATTGATTTTCTTTTTAGGAACTAGGATAAGAGGACTGCTGTAGTTAGATAAGTTTTCTTCGATTAAATAATTATACTCAGTTGAGCAGAGCTAACAGAGTATATTAACTTTGATTGGATAACGGTTGGTTGTACAGGTATAAAGGAATCGAGATAGATATAGACTTCCATAATCAAAAGCATCAGTATCGAAAAAAATTTGATTGAGACATGTTCGTCCGTCCGTCCGTCCGTTAAGACGATAACTTGAGTAAATTTTGAGGTATATTGATGAAATTTGGTATGTAGGTTCCTGGACACTCATCTCAGATCGCTATTTAAAACGAACGATATCGGACCATAACGACGCCCACTTTTTCGAAATCGAAAATTTCGAAAAACAGAGAAAGTGCGATAATTCATTACCAAAGACGGATAAAGCGATGAAACTTAGCAGGTGAGTTGAACTTATGACGCAGAATAGAAAATTAGTTAAATTTTTGACAATGGGCGTGGCACCGTCCACTTTTAAAAGAAGGTAATTTAAAAGTTTTGCAAGCTGTAATTTGGCAGTCGTTGAAGATATCATGATGAAATTTGGCAGGAACGTTACACCTATTACTATATGTATACTTAAAAAAAATTAGCAAATCGGAGAGCGACCACGCCCACTTTTAAAAAAAATTTTTTTTAAGTCAAATGTTAACAAAAGATTTAATGTCTTTACAGTATATAAGTAAATTATGCACAAATTCAACTCCAGTAACGATATGGTGCAACAAAATATAAAAATAAAAGAAAATTTCAAAATGGGCGTGGCTCCGCCCTTTTTCATTTAATTTGTCAAGGATACTTTTAATGCCATAAGTCGAACAAACATTTACCAATACTTGTGAAATTTGGTAGGGGCTTGGGTTCTGGGACGATAACTGTTTTCTGTGAAAAAGGGCGAAATTGGTTGAAGCCACGCCCAGTTTTTATACACAGTCGGCCGTTAACACGATAACTTGTGCAGAAATCGATATATCTTTACTAACCTCAGTTCACGTACTTATATAAACTCGCTTTGTATTGGTATAAAAAATGGCCGAAATTCGACTATGACCACGCCCACTTTTTCGATATCGGAAATTACGAAAAATGAAAAAATGCCATAATTCTATACCAAATACGAAAAAGGATGAAACATGGTGATTGGATTGGTTTCTTGACGCAAAATATAACTTTAGAAAAAACTTTGTAAAATGGGTTTGACACTTACTATATTAAGTAGAAGATAATGAAAACGTTCTGCAGGGCGAAATCAAAAGCCCTTGGAATCTTGGCAGGAATACTGTTCGTGATATTACATATATAAATAAATTAGCGATACCCGACAGATGATGTTCTGGGTCACCCTGGTCCACATTTGGTCGATAATTCGAAAACAACTTCAAATATACAACAACCACCATTCCCTTTTAAAACTCTCATTTATACCTTTAATTTGATACACATATCGTAGAAAGAAATTACAGAGTCAGCCCTGGTCCACGTTTATGGCGATATTTCGAAAAGGCACCCATCTATAGAACTAAGGCACACTCCCTTTTAAAATACTCATTAATACTTTTCATTTGATACCCATATCGTACAAACAAATTCTAGAGTCACCCCTGGTCCACCTTTATGGCGTTATCTCGAAAAGGCGTCCACCTCTAGAACTAACACCTTTCATTTGATACCCATATCGTACAAACAAATTCTCTAGTCACCCCTGGTCCACCCTTATGGCGATATCTCGAAAAGGCGTCGACCTATAGAACTAAGGCCCACTCCGTTTTAAAATACTCATTAACATCTTTCATTTGATACCTATATCGTACAAACAAATTCTAGAGTCACCCCTTGTCCACCTTTATGGCGTTATCTCGAAAAGGCGTCCACCTCTAGAACTAACACCTTTCATTTGATACCCATATCGTACAAACAAATTCTCTAGTCACCCCTGGTCCACCTTTATGGCGATATCTCGAAAAGGCGTCGACCTATAGAACTAAGGCCCACTCCGTTTTAAAATACTCATTAACATCTTTCATTTGATACCCATATCGTACAAACAAATTCTCGAGTCACCCCTGGTCCACCTTTATGGCGATATCTCGAAAAGGCGTCGACCTATAGAACTAAGGCCCACTCCGTTTTAAAATACTCATTAACATCTTTCATTTGATACAGATATCGTACAAACAAATTCTAGAGTCACCCCTGGTCCACCTTTATGGCGCTATCTCCAAAAGGCGTCCACCTATATAACTAAGGCCCACGCCCTTTTAAAATACTCATTAACACCTTTCGCTTGATACCCATATCGTACAAACAAATTCTAGAGCCACCCCTGGTCCACCTTTATGGCGATATCTCGAAAAGGCGTCGACCTATAGAACTAAGGCCCACTCCGTTTTAAAATACTCATTAACATCTTTCATTTGATACCCATATCGTATAAACAAATTCTAGAGTCACCCCTGGTCCACCTTTATGCCGATATCTCGAAAAGGCGTCCACCTATAGAACTAAGCCCTTTTAAAATACTCATTAACACCTTTCATTTGATACCCATATCGTACAAACAAATTCTAGAGTCACCCCTGGTCTACTTTTATGGCGATATCTCCAAAAGGCGTCCACCTATACCTATATAACTAAAGCCCACGCCCTTTTAAAATACTAATTAACAGCTTTCATTTGATACCCATATCGTACAAACAAATTCTACAGTCACCCCTGGTCCACCTTTATGGCGATATCTCGAAAAGGCGTCCACCTATAGAACTAAGACCCCCTCCTTTTTAAAATACTCATTAACACCTTTCATTTGATACCCATATTGTACAAACAAATGCCAGAGTCAGCCCTGGTCCACCTTTATGGCGATATCCCTAAACTATGGCTCACTCCCTCTTAAAATACTCTTTAATACCTTCCATTTGATACACATGTCATACAAACACATTCCAGGCTTACCCTAGGTTCATTTTCCTACATGGTGATTTTCCCTTATTTTTTCTCCATAGCTCTCAGCTAAGTATGTAATGTTCGGTTACACCCGAACTTAGCCTTCCTTACTTGTTTTCTAGTAATTTTGTAACTTGTTTGTCGACTTCTTCCTGCTGAGAATAGGGTAGACGATAATTCTTTATATACACTGGTTCGTTGCCAGTTACCCGCAATTTCTGCTCATAAAAATTGTTTAACGTCATTTTGTCATTGTCAAGCGCGAATATGTCAGCATATTGTATACAGAGATCTAAAAGTTTAGATGGTGCATCTTTGGGAATTTAATTTATTTAATTCGCTTCTCATCTGACTTGGTTGTGTCGATTACATAGACGTGATGATTTGATAGGTTTTCTGTTTTAATAGATATTTGGACGAATTGTACATCACTTGTGGTATTGATTAATTTTATGACCGGGTTATTGGAGTTTGTAATGCATCTTGCGGTAAAAACGCCTTTTTGTATTTCTTGAGATTCAACAAAAAGTGGAGTTGTTGAGTGGCCTAAGTCGAAAATTCGAAAGACTACGTATCTTGGTGGTATAATACACATATCTCTTTCCGTTCCATGTAGGATTGGCATAATGACTTTTTCTTTATTTTCCCAGAATGAGATGCTACTATTTGAATAATTTATTACACATTTGTTATGGTGGAGAAAGTCTTTGCCCAGTATACCGTCCGATGGAATATTGAAATCAATCGTTTACCACATTTTAATCAAAGAAATATCAGCCTGTGTATCTAGGAAAAATGTGTATAACTTGTTAGATCCGGTTATATAAATTTCGACAAAATCCGAGTAATTTAAATTCAGACAAAAAACATTTTTAATATTTATTCCCTTATCTCCGCGTCCCTCAGTGTTCGCTACTGAGGGCCGTCCGAGTTTAAAGAGCGAACGTTTGCATTATTTCGCGTATTTGAACTTCCGGCGTTAGTATTGGTTCTGTTTTCTAACCTATTTTGACTGTTGCTAGCGTTAGGGGAATTACCATTGCCTCGATTGTCGTTATTTTGCGTATAATTGTTGTTTTGCCTATTTTGATTGTCATTGTTGTATCTACCGTTATTATTGTTTTTGTACCTATTGAAATTGTTATTGTTTTGAATGTATTGAAATTGCTATTGTTGTTGTATCTATTATTGTTGTTGTACAAGTTATTGCCTTTATTGTTGTTGCGAAAATTATTTTGATAGTTAAACCTTGATCGAAAAGCTAATACCTGTCTTTCTGTAGCCTGATTGTTTTGTTCGACTATCATTTTTGCTACGACGTCTTTCGCGTCACTAAAAGAGGTTGTTGCCAGAATTGCTTTGACTAAGTCTGAGCGCGTATTTTAGCAACGACTTTTGAATTGTCTGGCTTTATTCGAATTTTAAGCGCATCTTTGATTTCTTGAATAGATGTGATATTTGTCGGAATTGCTTCTCTTGCTTTCCCTTCGAGCTTCGATTTTACAAATGAACTAAAAGTTGGTATAAGATGTGTATCTGTATAGCCTTCTACTAGTTCAATTTTATCTATGAAGGACTCTAGCGCTAATGGGTCACAGTTATAACTTTCCCTGAATACGGGCGCACACGACCCAATAAACTGTTTCTTTCGCTCTGATGTAGCCATTATTGTTGGTTCTAGAAAATTAGTACGAGATTGGTTGGAATTTGAAAAAGTTGTTAAAAGCTCTAAATAATTGTTTGATGTAACGACTGGGTTATCGAAATCAACTTCTGTGGTTTCTTGTAATGAAATATTTTCAGTATGAGATAAAGAACAACTTTGTTTACCGATTCGGCTATCGAGTGTTTCTGGCTTTGCTGGGTCAGAGAATTATTCTTCTTCCTCAGAATCGATTTTGTGTGCGACGAAGTATTCTTTTTCTTCCCGGTCAGTATCTGACATAAAAATGTTATCTTGTATTAAGTCGCTGTAGTTAGTTGGTACTTTAACTGTGCAGTTGAGTTTTGTAAAACATTTAATTAATTCTTCCCTACAACGTGATAAACTTTTATTCACAGCAACTGGCCTGGTCGGTTTTCAAAATGACCATTTACCTCTACTAGAATGTTATTATATGCCTCAATTAAAGAATTTATATATTCATCTAACTTCTCTTGCCTTGTCGGTAAAGAACGACCTGTATGTAAAACGCGTTTTTTAATTTTACAGAAATTTTCTCTCAATTCTTTGAATTTTGTTTCAAAATTTGACATTAGAAGAAGAAAAAGGTGTTAACAAATTTGAATGAGAAAAGTTGAAGTGAATTTATAACTTAAGTTGAATTAAGAAAAAGGTGCAAGTTTGAGTTATTAATCTGAATTAATTTTAATGGAAAGGAAATTTGAAATGATTTTATAATCTAAATTGAATACGCTTTACTTGAATTGTGTATTGAATGTTCATATATTTGATAGAATTACTTGAAAGTGAGTTAAATTGTATTCCCTGTGAACTCTCAATTAAATTTTGGCTTAAAAAAAATTTGTTTTGTTTTCCCGATTGTCTTGCGCCAATTAAAATATGTTTATTACAATTTAATATTTATTAACATTGTTTAACGTGACGGCTCCACCATTGCACAAAAAAAAATCATTAAATTTTACGTGACGGCCGCACCTTTGCACTCAAAAAGCATTAATTTTAAAAATTTTACGGTCGCACCGTGTTTATCAAAAATATGTATTCATCATTTAACGTGTCGGCCGCACCGTTTCACAGCAAAATGTTCAGTTATTGAAAAAATGTATTAATTTTTAATTATTTAATGTGTCGTCCGCACCGTTTCACAAAAATGTTTCCTTTTCTTTTTTTGTTTTTTTTTTTTTGCATTAAAATTTTTTTTTTTAAGTATTTCAAAAGTATTTATGTTTGAAGTTTTTAATGTTTGAAATTTTCATAAAATGTATCTATGCATATGCATACTTTGTGTTTTTTTTTAATGCAATATATTCGTTTATTCGCTTTTAGCATCAATGTATGTACATATTATATGCATAAACCTAGCCACTTTAAAAAATTTCTATTGTTTCCAAATATAGACTTTGCATATGTAATTTGTTATGCATTACTGCAAGTTTCTTGTAAAGAAAATATAAATTCCGGTGTTATGTGTGTCACCAGTTAAGTTGTATTAATATTTTAAAGTATTTTAAAAGTATTAAATGTTTTCAAAATTATTAAATTTTTAATGTATTAAATTTTTACAATGTGTATCTGTGTATATGCATACGTCGTTTTTTAAAAATGCAACATACTCGCTTTTAGCCATAGTTTATTTATTATATGCATATGCACACAATTTCTATAAAAAATTATTGTTTCCAAATATGGACTGTATATTACGTTGTATTTTGTATGTTTTATAAAGAAAATGTATATTTGTCACCAATTTCACTTTTCAAACTGTATCGGCAATTTTATTTTATATTTTTTGTAAATTTTAGTGGATAATTTTAATTGATGCAAAAAAATTCCAAAATTCAATTCAAATTTAAAAAAAATTTAAATTTTTTATATGATGTGTAATGTGTTATGCGGACGCACCGCGTTTAATCAAAAAAAATTGTAGAGTTAAGTGTACATATATGTATTAGAATCCCTATGCAAAGGCATATATACGTATATACTAATTTTTTTGCCGCTACATCTGGCTGATTGATGGCCGCTATTTATCGCTGCTGCTGATGTTGATGCGGTTGCCATAATTCGCTGCTGGTGCTAATGTTCATTGGAGCTGGTTGTGCTGCTGCTGATGTTCATTGGAGCTAGCGTGGGCTTTTACATGCCGTTATGGCGTGGTACCGTTTTTCGATGTTATATGTTGAATTCCTTTTGTAGTGTGAAAATTTGTAGAGAAATTTGTAGATTTCTGTGCCGTTATATGTATATTTTTTTGTAGGTTTTTGTTTTACAATTTTTTTGTAGTTTTTTTTTTGTATTTTATATTTTGTAGTTTTTTGTTTTAATAAAAATTAAAATTTTTCCGCACGCCCAATGGCCTTTTGTAGGTGGCCTGGTTCTCCATCATGCATCCGATCCGGCATCCTTCCTCACGGTCGCCATGTGAGGTTCCATTTTGGAACCTCTCAAAAAATGATGTTCTTGTGCGCTTTGCACGCACACTCCACGCGCACGCACTCCTCAATAATTAGACACTTATTTTATATTAAGGTAGTGCTCTTTTATTTACTTTAGTTTTAGTTTTAGAAGTTTAATAAATAGTTTCTTAAATTTTTACTTCCACTCGACTTAGTTCTTTTACTTAATTTAGCCAATCCACAAATGTTTTAGTTAACTTCACCCAGCGTCGTTCAGTCCACAATTATAATGATGGCCACCTTTTCTTATCGTGCCGACCTCCCCATTACCAACTTGTTTCAACACCTGTTGTCCATTCACAATAGACAACAAGGTTGCACCAACTTGGAAACAGGGTGAGACTATAAGGCTGCTGTTACAACTCTGTCGCTAAAAAAGGCAACAATAATTCTGAGCAGATAAGCAGCTGAGCCAAACCTTCGTAGCGCTGTCATTATATGCATCCAGTTCGCATTAAACGCATTTTTTATGTCCAAAGTTGTCAGTGCACAGACCTTTTATTTTGGCCTCCGGTTATGGCTCGGCTATATTGACTACTGTTCGGATTGCATCTATCGTCGATCTCGGTTTCCGAAGTCCAAACTGATTATTTTACAAGTGAAAGCAACCACTGTCGATGCCATATTTTCGTGCGGAGACATTTTCCTGGCATCTAAATTTGGGCTTTCCCAGTCGAGTCCGCCAGTCAGCCTTGCCCCTACTTATATCTGTACTGTTCAGAGAGTACAGCTTTGTAAAATCCTCCTTCAAACATTTTTTGTGATAAGAGGTCTTGAACCGCATCTAAAACTGCCTGCCGAATGTTGCTCCCACAAAACGCACATTTCGATACGTTTGAGCAGTTCGCGGCGTAATGTCCCTGCTGATCGCATTTCATGCAAAGTTCTGGCCTTTCTATAATGTCTTTGCACTTCTAGACTATAGGTCCGTTGCCCCAGCACCTTTAAAAGTATCTCTCCAGTTTCACCTTTTTACTTCGACAAGATACCCCTCATACCCTTATTCTTTGCGCATTTACAACAACTGTGGCATCATCCACTGCAGGGCTTACAAGTGCAGATTTTGTATCGATGTAGCCTGTACATATACTCATGCCATTCTATCCTGCATTGCAACATGGATCGCATCACAAATCTCATCGGGCGTAGTAATCTCATAGAGGTCCCTGAGCTGTAGTGTGACAATTTGAAAACTTTGCTGTGGCTTTCGCTAACTAATAGAACTGCTTTAATCTCTGCTTGATGCGTGCTTGTGTTTCCCTCCAGAAATATTTTTTGCTGCAGCAACAAATCTCCTTTTACCGTTCTTCTAATAGTTTTGATGCACCCCCCGCGTGTATATTATTACTTCCTTTAAAAAAATCAAACAGAATATCAATCGATCTCCCTAATTTGGTCGTCTTATTTGCGATACCTCCCGAGGCCTGTGGATTTTTAAGAACTTCCGCCGCCTTCTTCACTTAATGAAGAAGTGTCTGCTTTAGCCTTCTCCTGCCTTTGGATTAATAGCCGAAAATGCTCCTTTGGCTTCCGCTCCTTTTGATCTTGTCCCCGTGTGCGACGAGACATTTTGATCTGCGGTCGATAGACTAGGTCCTCCTGGAGAACGAATAAGCCTTCGCCCCACAAACGGGTTCAAGATAACTTCCTTATCTTGCCCTTTATTTTTATTTTTATTAATCATTAATGTGATTGGTTCCCCACTTTGGGCCGCTATTTTAGTCCGAATGTACAGTCACCTTGAATGATCCCGTGGTTATCTATACGAAACCAGGGAGGCCAAGTGAAGGTTCACGCAGTCCCTTATGAATTCGGCAGGATCTAATCCGAACCTGCACCATCAATTTAATGATGACGGACTTCGAACTTACCAAATGTCACACTAACGAGCCCTTAGAAGATATATCCAACTCGTTATTCCAGTATACCTCAATTAAGAACTTACTGGGCTCATTCTTATGATACTATCAAATGCAAGCTTTCTCAATAATTAAGAGTTAAGATTTTTTCTTTCCTGAATATGTAAGTTAAGGTATGATACCACCACCTACATAACAAAGGCGTTTCCTTGCATATAACCTGCTGCAGAAATAGGCAATACCAGGGCAACATAAAACTAAAGCGTCAATAGCCAGTTGATGCAGCTTACCAACAATCCAACTACATTAGAAACATAACTTGCCTAAATGCCTGACATCACAACATAGCAACAACAATTGCACGAGTTGGGTACGCAGCCCAACAGCAACCCACAACCCGCTACCTGCCTTTGCCCAACAAACCAGATTTGATATTATAATCAGCATAGCAACATCATATGCGTGAGCTCGTTTATTATCACAACAAAGGGTGATCGCCGCTTGCACTTATCTTAGCAACAGCAGGCTGGGCATGCAGCACATAAGCATTGCCTGCTTTACCACCCACTGCATAGCAAGCAAAGCTTGGTTGACAAGCTTGTCAGGTAGGCGAGCAGCCTACGCCGCGATATGAAGTAATGTGCGTCTGATCAGCACAACTCTGTTGCTAGGTCGCTAGCAATAACATCAAAGCGACCTATCCTGCATAACAACATGATGGGCATACAGCACATAAGCATTGCCCGCTTTACCACCCACTGCATAACAAGCAACGTTTGGTTGACAAGCTTGGTAGATAGGCCAGCGGTACAACAGGTTATGCCTTGATATGACTGATGCACGTCCGAAGCAATACAATTCTGTTGCTAGGCTGCTAGCAATAGCATCATAACGACCTTTTTCTGCACAACAACATCAACAGGTGAATACCGCTGATCACAAGGGTATTTAAGGCGGTATCATCGCCCTTCCAAGGCAGTTCTTCTTTGGAAGTAAAGTAAGGTTGCAAAGCAACCAATTTAATTTATTAAATAAAAGTGGTTAACTAATATAAAATAAAGTTTGTGTTTTATTTGGAATAAGCAATATGACTTGCTTAACTGGCGCCCAACTAGGAAAAGAACCAAGTGTCCTGTGAAAAAATAAATGTACTTAAAAAAGGATAGTGACCTAACAGAAAATAAAATTTGATATCCTTACAAAAGGAAGTGTAAAAAATTAAAAACTTAATTATTCATAAATTATCCTTATAAAGAGAAAAACTATTAAATTTGAAAAGTTTGAAAAATCACATTTTTTTAATAGGGGAGGAAATTATTATATAAACAAACGTACATGTGCATACGGCAGCTTTAATTTCCCTAACATTGATTAATAAAATTTAGAAACCATGCAATTAATTTAATAAATCATATTTAAAAATCTTTTTTATTGCCCAAAATTTATTCATTATTAAAAAAATGAAAAAAGAGATTTTTACTAAGACACCGGATTTTTACAAATCATTATTATTAAATTGTTAATTAAAAGTATTTAATAGCCAAAAAAATCGTACATATGCATACGACACGTATAATTTTGTTAACATATCCTAAGTGACCCAAAAATGTATTAAATATGCTAATTAAAGCAAATTACGTCAGAATATTGTTGGCCGAATACAAATAGCTTTGTAAAAAAAATATATGAAAAGTTAAACATTTTCACTTAATACATTTTTGTTCAAGCGTGGCTTTTGCCGTTGTCATATTTAATAAGTACAAGAACAACGCGAACGTGTAAGCTCTGATAATATAATTAAAAACCAAATTCTGAGTAGTCCTCAGAAAGCTAATTATAAAAAATACATTTTTTTTATTGAAATTTTCGTACGCTCATATATTTAACGTAGTAACAAAACTATAAATAATAAAAAAAAAACAAACAAATTTTGAATTGTTCTCGAAAACGCTAATTAAAATTTTTTACAAATATATTTAATTCAAGAATTAATAAAGTAATTACAAAACAAATTTTGAATTATAATTATAAAAACTAAACAACTAATTATTTTTTTTTCTATATATTTAATTTAGTGAAAAAAACTATAAATATATAGTTATAAAAACAAAATCAATCGATCTCCCTAATTTGGTCATCTTATTTGCGATACCTCCCGAGGCCTGGGGATTTTGAAGAACTTCCGCCGCCTTCTTCACTTAATGAAGAAGTGTCTGCTTTAGCCTTCTCCTGTCTTTAGATTAACAGCCGAAAATGCTCCTTTGGCTTCCGCTCCTTTTGATCTTGTCCCCGTGCGCGACGAGACATTTTGATCTGCGGTCGATAGACTAGGTCCTCCTGGAGAACGAATAAGCCTTCGCCCCACAAACGGGTTCAAGGTAACTTCCTTATCTTGCCCTTTATTTTTATTTTTATTAATCATTAATGTGATTGGTTCCCCACTTTGAATGTACAGTCACCTTGAATGATCCCGTGGTTATCTATACGAAACCAGGGAGGCCAAGTGAAGGTTCACGCAGTCCCTTATGAATTCGGCAGGATCTAATCCGAACCTGCATCATCAATTTAATGATGACGGACTTCGAACTTACCGAATGTCACACTAACGAGCCCTTAGAAGATATATCCAACTCGTTATTCCAGTATACCTCAATTAAGAACTTACTGGGCTCATTCTTATGATACTATCAAATGCAAGCTTTCTCAATAATTAAGAGTTAAAATTTTTTTCTTTCCTGAATATGTAAGTTAAGGTATGATACCACCACCTACATAACAAAGGCATTTCCTTGCATATAACCTGCTGCAGAAATAGGCAATACCAGGGCAACAGAAAACTAAAGCGTCAATAGCCAGTTGATGCAGCTTACCAACAATCCAACTACATTAGAAACATAACTTGCCTAAATCCCTGACATCACAACATAGCAACAACAATTGCACGAGTTGGGTACGCAGCCCAACAGCAACCCACAACCCGCTACCTGCCTTTGCCCAACAAACCAGATATGATATTATAATCAGCATAGCAACATCATATGCGTGAGCTCGTTTATTATCACAAAAAAGGGTGATCGCCGCTTGCACTTATATTAGCAACAGCAGGCTGGGCATGCAGCACATAAGCATTGCCTGCTTTACCACCCAATGCATAGCAAGCAAAGCTTGGTTGACAAGCTTGTCAGGTAGGCCAGTAGCCTACGCCGCGATATGAAGTAATGTGCGTCTGATCAGCACAACTCTGTTGCTAGGTCGCTAGCAATAACATCAAAGCGACCTATCCTGCATAACAACATGATGGGCATACAGCACATAAACATTGCCCGCTTTACCACCCACTGCATAACAAGCAACGTTTGGTTGACAAGCTTGGTAGGTAGGCCAGCGGTACAACAGGTTATGCCTTGATATGACTGATGCACGTCCGAAGCAATACAATTCTGTTGCTAGGTTGCTAGCAATAGCATCATAACGACCTTTTTCTGCTCAACAACATCAGCAGGTGAATACCGCTGATCACAAGGGTATTTAAGGCGGTATCATCGCCCTTCAAAGGCAGTTCTTCTTTGGAAGTAAAGTAAGGTTGCAAAGCAACCAATTTTATTTATTAAATAAATGTGGTTAACTAATATAAAATAAAGTTTGTGTTTTATTTGGAATAAGCAATATGACTTGCTTAACTGGCGCCCAACTAGGAAAAGAACCAAGTGTCCTGTGAAAAAATAAATGTCCTTAAAAAAGGATAGTGACTTAACAGAAAATAAAATTTGATATCCTTACAAAAGGAAGTGTAAAAAATTAAAAACTTAATTATTCATAAATTATCCTTATAAAGAGGAAAAACTATTAAATTTGAAAAGTTTGAAAAATCACATTTTTTTAATAGGGGAGGAAATTATTATATAAACAAACGTACATGTGCATACGGCAGCTTTAATTTCCCTAACATTGATTAATAAAATTTAGAAACCATGCAATTAATTTAATAAATCATATTTAAAAATCTTTTTTATTGCCCAAAATTTATTCATTATTAAAAAAATGAAAAAAAGAGATTTTTACTAAGACACCGGATTTTTACAAATCATTATTATTAAATTGTTAATTAAAAGTATTTAATAGCCAAAAAAATCGTACATATGCATACGACACGTATAATTTTGTTAACATATCCTAAGTGACCCAAAAATGTGTTAAATATGCTAATTAAAGCAAATTACGTCAGAATATTGTTGGCCGAATACAAATAGCTTTGTAAAAAAAATATATGAAAAGTTAAACATTTTCACTTAATACATTTTTGTTCAAGCGTGGCTTTTGCCGTTGTCATATTTAATAAGTACAAGAACAACGCGAACGTGTAAGCTCTGATAATATAATTAAAAACCAAATTCTGAGTAGTCCTCAAAAAGCTAATTATAAAAAATACATTTTTTTTATTGAAATTTTCGTACGTTCATATATTTAACGTAGTAACAAAACTATAAATAATAAAAAAAAAAAAAATCAGGTAGTTAGATTTTCGTATATCGGCTGAGCAGTCGTTTTTTTGTCATTTTAGCCTGCCACCGAAAGTATTTAGAAGTATTGCCGATATTGACAGTACTTTGGAATAAAATTCCCTTGTGCTCTTGTACTAGCACCTGAAGGTACTAGCCCATCTTTCTCTGAAACGATTTGAGATGGTAAGATCGAATTTTCTACACCATTTCTAAATAAATTATTATACTTATTCATTTATTTTAATAGCTTAATACACTTTCTTCAAGAATAAAATGAAATTTTGTTTATGAATTTTGCCTTCGCCGTTTGTAAATTTCCTTTCTCCGGTCAATACGGAGGAACCCCAATCAGGTGCCAGGATTTATATTATAAAAGAACTCAGTCTGCATTCCAGAATACTTTTTGATGAAGTACTGTCGGAGACTATTGCCTTAATCCACGGCTGACGCCTGAATTTCTGCAGCTTTCTTCATGGCTATAATTTCCACCTGAACGACACTGCAGTAATCTTACAGCCAGTAGGATCTACTTATTTCTGGACAGACACAGAAAACAGCATACCTAACCCGTTCCACTTATTTGGGACAATCCGTATACACGTGTATAGTATATTCTGCCATTTCTGCACTCCGGCGCCAACCCTCGAGCGCAATTGTGGTTCCAATATATCTTTCGAAGCTCAGGCATGAGACCTTATATTTTTCCCCGATATTAGATGGTGCTCATTGCTATGGCATTAAGGCCTGCACTCAAGGCCTTAAGCTTTGTTGCAGTTGCTAACGCGATGTTTGCAATGCTGCTGTTGAGGTAGTTTTAAGGGCTCGCGATTAGCTACATCTATTAATCTCTCTAGGAGTTTGGGCAGAAAAGATGTCAAACGAATAGGCCTGTAAATGTTCGGATGCAGATGCCTGCCTTTTCCTGCTTTCGGTATGAAGGCTGCTTGAGCCGTTCTCCAAGGAAGTGGTTCAGTTTCATACAAATATTATCCTTTTCCATTCTATAATCGTTCCTCCGGCCATCTACAGCATAGCAGGGAATATCCCATCTGGACCCTGCGATTTGAACCTGAAAACGTTTTTATTGCGCATTCAGTTTTCGTATTTGTCACTGTTTAACGCAATGATGTGAATGCGTATTTCCAATTAAGAACAATTCATTTATTGTATTTAACACTTAAAACTAACAATTGGAATTTCAAGGCTGATATTTTAAATAGCAAGTATGATAATTTAAATGATTAATATTTCCACAATTGAACGAAAAATTTTATTAAATGGAACTTGATTAGGTAAGTCGAAAAATAGAATCCGTCGTTTGATCCTTCTTGCGACCACGCAAGGGTTAGATGGAATGAGGGACTAATGCAGCGTAAGTGCTACTTCGGGTGGTTTTATATGGAAAAATGTAACTTACGGTTTGAGGATAGATAATTCCTTTGTTAGACGTGGTAGAGATAATGATGATGATGATTGATCCGTAGTTGGTGGCCTAATGGAGATAATAGATGATTGGTAGATGATTTTGAATGGATCCGGTTGTTTTGTCGATACAAAGTGATATCACAAGTAGTAAAAAAAGCAAGAGAACGATGTTGTGTATCGCACTAGTGTTTATAAGAAGAAAAAGATTGATGGAAGGCAACTCCAATAATGCTGACTGGAAGCACTGGATGGCAACTCCAGTCTACTCTACAGCCAGGGTTGTATGAACGCAAGTCATAACTAGTCAGGTGAACGCAAGTCACCGGAGAAATGATCGCAAGTCACAGATGGGTGGTTAGGTGAACGCAAGTCACGGAACAGCTTCATATTTAAGTGAGTGCAAGTCACTTAAACAGTCACCAATCATGGTACCTCTTGTTCCGTATACTATGTAACCATTCCCCATCGTCCTTTTTAATCAGTCAATGGACTGTTTCTTCCTTGGATAGAACCTTCCTCAGTCTCACCGTTTCGCTGGAGCATTTTATTTCGGCACAGAAGCTCTTCCATGAACCTTGACCTGTTGATTTCACGTTTATAGGTCCTCAACAGATCTCTGAAATCCTCCCAGCATTCATCGCTTTCCGCAACTAACTCCATTAGATGGTATGGAATATCTTCGCTGTAAAATATATTGGTCGTTCTTAAAGCAGTCAACAAAAACAGGTTCTACAACTATTGCAGATGGAAAGTAGTATGCGTGCGATGTTAATCCTCGATGTTAATTTGTTGCGTCCCTCCCACAAATTGTCATCCTCCCAGCAGCTCCTTGCAGCAGGACTGCTCCATATTCTCTTACTCCGGGAAGGCATCGAATCCAATCCTGGTCCGTCTCCTGACCCCGGTCCTGATTTTGCTGCATCTGCCGGAAAAGAATCTTTTTAGGACGGTCATACTCTGTTCAGTGTGTCTCGTGCAAGGGTTGGTTGTATTGGACAGGTTGTTCTGGGCTTGATCCCAAAACCCGACGTCCACGTAACTTTTATAAATCTTTTGTGGCTCCTTGCTGTTCAGGTCCAAGGGCGTCCCGTATTCTACGCCTAAGCAATGCTGAGCATCAGCCCCTGCCCCCGTCTCCTCCACCCTCTTTTCCGGCAGCAATCGTGCAGGTCAGGGAAACAGACTCTTAGTCCCTACCTCCGTTTGCACCGTCTGCCAGCACAGAATATATAGGTTTGCGACATCCGCCCAATGCAGCTCCTACTTTGGGTGGTGCCACTTTCCTAGATGTTCTGGTCTCTGCGACGGCAACCCCCCGACGGGTTTCATCGCGACATGTTGCCAGATCGCAAACCCAAATCATCCGGGTACCCCACTGCTTGCCCAAGGACGCCCAGTCCCAGGGCCACAACAGCAATTGCGTCCTGGCCTTCCACAACCCAGGCGTAGTCACCCGTCATTTACCCCCAGAGTGGCGGCGTCTCCCCTTATGCACTTCAGAATTCTGCAGTTAAACTGTAATGGACTAACTGGGAAGATTACGGAGATAGTCGATTTCATGAAGCGGCACAACATCCGCATTGCTGCGATTCTGGAGACTAAACTCACAGCAAGATCTGCATTGCAGACCTGCTCTGGGTATAATGTCCACAGGAAAGACCGCGAGAGCGGAACTGGAGGCGGCCTCGCGTTTATCATACACCACTCTATGCAATATTATATATTTGATCCTGGCATCGACCGCAGGGACAATGTCTTAGAACGTCAAGTCCTATCTGTCCGGTCAGGCGATGCAAACCTAGAAATCATCAACATCTACATCCCTCCTGCCACCTGTTGCCCCAGTGGATACCGCCCTAATATCAGGGCCTTACTCACTGGCAACAATCGCATAATCTTAGGCGATTTCAATGCCCATCATGATCTATGGCATTCAAACTTGCGGGCGGACAGTAGGGGTGAGATGTTGGCAGATCAAATAGAAGAAACGACGTTCTGCACAATAAACGGAGACGCCTCCACACGTATGGTAGGAAGCTGTCACAGCTCGCCAGATATCTCAATCGTGAGCGCAGAACTCGTAAACTGCGTCAACTGGCAGCCGATGGTAACATTGGCATCCGACCACCTGCCTATACTTATTTCGCTCGAGCGTGCCGCCGAATTTATCGTCACCGAAAACCGCACTTTCATAAACTTCAAAAAAGGAAAGTGGGAAGAATATAAATCTTTTACAGACAACCGCTTTGCTGCCCTCCCCATCCCGACTGATGCCCGCCAAGGGGAGCGTGCCTTCCGTAAGGTCATTAAATCCGCCTCGGCACATTTCATTCCCGCCCTGAGAATTCCCGAAATCCGGCCCCACTTCCCAGCGGAGGCCGCACACTTAGCGAGAGAACGTGACCTTATAAGACAGCTTGATCCAGGCGACCCCCAAATAAGGGATATAAACCAACGCATCAGATTGCTTGTGGACGAACACAAGCGGGCAAAATGGGAGGAGCACCTAAGAGGTTGTAACCTCTCTACCGGTGTGGGTAAACTTTGGTAAACCGTAAAGTCCTATCGAATCCGACTAAGCACAAAGACAAAGTTTCCATCGCCTTTGGCGACAAAGTGCTGTCGGATGCGAAAAAATGCGCGAGCGCTTTCTGCCGACAATATATAATGCATCCTACGGTCGACAAAGATAGACGGAGAGCCAACAGACACGCACCTAAACACAAATTCAGCGCGTCACCAATCACCATCACCGCTAAAGAGGTTGAGGACGCCATTGGTCGAGCTAAACCATCCAAAGCAGTGGGCACAGACGGCATAGCCATGCCGATGCTTAAAAGCCTAGGGAAAGAAGGTTTCAAATATTTAGCACATGTCTTCAACCTGTCTCTTTCCACCTTTGTCATACCCGAGAAATGGAAAATGGCCAAGGTGGTCCCGCTACTAAAGCCTGGGAAACCAGCTAACATAGGTGAGTCGTATCGTCCGATATCTCTCCTATCGCCAGTGGCAAAGACGCTTGAAGCCTTTTTGCTCCCTTATTTCCAAGCAAATTTGCAGCTAGCCCCTCACCAGCATGGCTTCAGAAAACTCCATAGCACTACCAGCGCGCTAAATGCCATTAGCACCCAGATAAATTGCGGTTTAAATCACTACCCCCACCATAGAGCAGTACTCATAGCGCTAGACCTATCAAAAGCTTTTGACACGGTCAACCATGGCTCGTTACTGCAAGACCTGGAAGGGTCTACCCTTCCCCCACGTCTTAAAAGGTGGACTGAATATTATCTGGGTGGTCGGCATGCATCGGTGCAATTTAGAAACGAAACATCAAAACCAAGGAGAATTAAACAAGGGGTGCCACAGGGTGGTGTCCTATTCCCACTTTTGTTTAATTTCTACATATCCGGCAATCACAATCGTTTCCTACGCCGATGACTGCACAATAATGGCCACAGGCCTAGGCCCAAAGATCGATGCGCTATGCAATAAAATAAACGGCTACCTCCCTGATCTCTCCAGTTTTTTCGCCTCGCGAAACCTAGCATTATCATCGACTAAATATTCCGCGACCTTATTTACAACATGGACGTCCCAAATGTCGACCGTTTTGAACACTTCGCTACCGACTGTCCTACACCCCAAAATCTTGGGTGTGACGTTCGATCAGGATCTACATTTTGGTGAGCACGCAGCCGCAATTGTTTCGACAATTCAGAGCCGTAACAAAATCCTCAAATCCCTCGCTGACAGTACCTGGGGAAAAGATAAAGAAACGCTCATGACTACATACAAAGCAATTAGCCAGCCGATTACGTGCTACGCGTCACCCATATGGTCGCCAAGCCTAAAAATTACCCACTGGAAGAAACTACAGGCCTGCCAAAATACTGCTCTCAGAATCTCCACGGGCTGACTTCTTATGTCCTCATAACACCATCTGCATAATGCGGCGAGAATACTCCCCATCAGGGAGAGAAATGAGATGCTGACCAAACAGTTCCTGTTGAATACCCAGAAACCTGGGCATCCCAATAGACATCTGATTGATGAACCAGCATCGCCCAGGGGCTTAAGGAGTCATCTCCGTAAGCATTTTGAGGAAATATGGCAACTGAGAACCCAGCCGTATGAAGCGAAAAAACACAAGCAGGTCCTTGGTGAACTCCATAAACAGGCGTCGGACCTTTATGCCGGGAATTGCCCGGTGAATCCAGTACTTAAAGAAAAGTATCCAAAACTCGCGGAAGAGGAACGCATACTCTCCAGGGAAACGCGTGTCACTCTTGCTCAACTTCGTTCTGGATACTGTAACAGGTTAAACTCTTACCTATCCAGAATCAACCCCGACATACAAAATGTATGCCCCGCTTGTAAAGTGTCCCCACATGACACCAACCATCTCTTTAATTGTAATGTGGAACCAACGCCTCTAACACCCCTTTCCTTATGGTCCACCCCTGTCGAAACGGCAAGTTTCCTTGGACTCCCGTTAGAGGATATTGATGAAAATTTGTGATCGGTCGCGGCTATTAGGTGGGGCGAGCATTGCTACAACAACAACAACAACATGTTGATAACAGTGATGGCTCTCACAGCGGCTTACATACCATACAGCCAGGGCCGCAGAGTGCCGAGCCGGGCCCCTGGGACAGTTCGCGTTTACGGGCCTTACATAAATGAAATGTTAGATTTCATTGTTTGATTTGCTTACATTAACTTTTTCTAAATATGTACATTTTAAGAGCTTGAATCAACCAAGGAAAACCTTCCGTGCTTTGGTCTGCGAATATGGAAATTACCGATTCAAAACTAATGCTGCGAGCAAGGCTGGACTCCTACGCCAATTTTCCAAGGCTTTTCAAGCGATTTTGGCGCATAGTAGAACGTAAACAATTTTTCACGCGAGACAATAGACTAAAAGAACGCTCCCCTTCAGCCACACTGTCTGCAAGTGTGCAAAATATTCTTAATGCCATGCAGATGTTAGGAAATAATACTTCCATCTTCAAGTTATGAAATTTGTTCAGAAGTTGAAATGGTGGCAGCGAATCACATACCAAAGTTTCTAAGTGGATGGCTTTGAGATGAATGATTTCATCTATTAGATCCAGAGGAATATCGTTGCCATAAATCGTGCAGAATACCGCTGCCTTTTCTCTGAGCTCTTCTTCCGTCAGATCCTGATACTTCCACAAAAAATTTAATTTAATCGCAATGTCATTTACGGCTTCGAAACGTCTTGTCATATTACCAATCAAGCAGTCCAAAAGAACGTAAAAAACTTGATGTTTGAATTGAGTTTCGGAATCACACTCAGGTGATTCGCCTGGTAATTCATCGAACTGGCGCTTTCTTATCTTCCATCTTTCTCTGCGAAGGTATTCACAACTCCTATACTCCCTGCCAGAACCTTACATTCTTGAAGTATGATCGACCATTGATCCCTGAACTTCTTCAACTCATCAATCAGGCTACGTATATTTTCTGTTTCCACGTCCAGTGTGATATTTCTAGCTTGCAGTACCAGATTTCGATGGTTGATTACTGTCAACACTTTGAGCCAAATGGGGGCTGAATGGATACACTCAAATTTCCCTATATATGCTTCAATACTTTTCAAATCCGTTACTGTTTCTGAACTCAGATTCAAAAGCTTGATTTCATCAATAGCTTTCAATATTTCGGGAATGTGAGTTGCGAAAGGTTTCACACTATCCACACGAGCAGACCATCGTGTTTGTGACATGCTGTGCAAGGAGCAATTAGTTTATTCCTTGAGAATTTCCCATCTCTGAGGGCTTGCGCTAAAGTTATTATAAATTTCTGCATAATACCGAAAAATGTGATGACTTCTGCATATTAAAAAAATTTACCATTAATTACACCACTGACAAAAGAAATACGAAGCTTGCAACAATTAACGCGAAACTGACCTATGTAAGCTTATCCACGGCATACTCATATGTTTGCACAAATTTGCGCTTCGCAAAACAAGTCAAGTGTATTAATTTTTGCAAATTAATGCTCTAGTTTATTATAGCCTGTATTTACAGATGTCGCTGGCTTTTAGAAAAATGAAAAAGCAATACGACCAAACCGATAGGGGCATAGTTATAGTCGAAACAAAATGTGATTTTAAGTAAGTTGGGGCATTTTTGACAAATAGCGCTTATAAAATTGTGTCAAATACGTTTATCTAACTTATCACATTTTATTTCGACTATGACTTTGCCCCGTAGTATTAGATTGGATGCTTATGATTTTAGTTTAGTGATTTTCAATTTTAAAACATTTTTTTATAGCAACAAAATATGTATGTATCTATGAAATCCTAGTTAGAGTACTGTCAATACTGCTTTGCTTGCCGGGCCCCCAAAAACCTTCCGGGCCCCAGGGCAATTGCCCTGGCTGCACCCCCGTCTCCGCGGCCCTGCATACAGCTGCTAGTGATGCTGTGAGGTTGTATTGTCTTCTTATTCGCTAGTTAGAGGTCATCAGAAACTTATATATTAAGAACTAACGAATTAACAATAGGATTGCCATATTTTTTCACTTAAATCAACTCCTAAAAATCATTATATTTCTGTACATTTTTGTTAAGCACAATTAACACATTCATTAATTGTCATGAAAATCGGTTTATAACCACGCCCACTTACTGTATAATAATTTAAGAAAGTACCCACATGGGACACAAATATGTATGTTTTTATAAGAACGGATCACTTTTTTAAGACACAACTACCTTTTAGATCTGGGTGTTATTTCAAGACCGGTTTTCTTTCAATTGGGAAAATGCGTAATGAATTTCATCGCTGCTGCTTTAAGCGTTGAAGAGATATCGCTACCGAAAACGGACGCAAAGCGTTTGTAAACAGTTTGACCTGCATAAGTAGGCATTTTTATACTCAGCTGAGCAGAGCTCACAGAATATATTAATTTTGTTCGCGTAACGGTAATATGTAATGCTATAAATTAATCGAGATAGATATAGACTTGTATACACCAAAATGATCTGGGCGAAAAAAGAAATTCATTTAGCCATGCCCGTCCGTATGTCCGTTAACACGATAAATTTTGGGGTATCTTGATGAAATTTAAAATACAGGTTCCTGGGCACTCATTTCAGATCGCCTTTTAAAATGAACGAAATCGGACTACAACCACGCCCACTTTTTCGATATCGAAAATTTCGAAAAATCGAAAAAGTGCCATAATTCATTACCAAAGACGGATAAAGCGATGAAACTTGGTAGGTGGGTTGACCTTATGACGCAAAATAGAAAATTAGTAAAATTTTGGACAATGGGCGTGGCACCGCCCACTTTTAAAAGAAGGTTATTTAAAAGTTTTGCAAGCTGTAAATTGGCAGTCGTTGAAGATATCATGATGAAATTTGGCAGGAGCGTTACTCCTATTACTATATGTACGCTAAATAAAAATTAGCAAAATCGGATGGCGAACACGCCCACTTAAAAAAAAAGTTGTTTAAAGTCAAATTTTAACAAAAAATTTAATATATTTACAGTATATAAGTAAATTATGTCAACATTCAACTCCAGTAATGATATGGTGCAACAAAATACAAAACTAAAAAAAAATTCAAAATGGGCGTGGCTCTGCCCTTTTTCATTTATTTCTTCTAGAATAATTTTAATGCCATATTTTGAAATTTGGTAGGGGCATAGATTCTATGACGATAACTGTTTTCTGTGAAAATGGGCGAAATCGGTTGGAGCCACGCCCAGTTTTTATACACAGTCGACAGTATGTCCTTCCGCTCGGCCGTTAACACGATAACTTGAGCAAAAAATAAATTAAATAAATAAATGTAAGGCGCGATAACCTCCGAAGAGATCTAAGGCCGAGCTTCTCTTCTCTAACTCTCTACTCTAAACTTAGTTCACGTACTTATCTGAACTCACTTTATCTTGGTATAAAAAGTGGCCGAAATCCGACTATGACCACGCCCACTTTTTCGATATCGAAAATTACGAAAAATGAAAAAAAATTCCCTTAATTCTATACCAAATATGAAAAAAGGGATGAAACATGGTAATTGGATTGGTTTATTGACGCTGTTTAGGCCACCAGCCTAAATATTTCGGACCACCCTAACGCGCGCATTAGTAATCTTATTATTACCGGTAACGGCTAACAACCGCCGAGCGCTAACTTCGAAGAAGAAAAACTCGACGAAAGTTAGCTATCGGCAGGTGCCGCGGACTTTTTCGCGTTTTGACTTTCTCTTCTTTTTTCAAACGTTCGAGCGCCAACAACCATCCCACAGGTGAGTAATCCAATCAGATTCCACATTTTACACTTTAATAATTTGCGATTGTCGTTTAATTAATATTTGCAATTAATTATTTTCATAATTTTGAATTTGCAAAGAGCATTGTGAATTGTGCATGTAATTAATTTTTTCCTTTAACCAACAAAGCAATTAATGTCTATTGTGTTAATATAGTGAATAAACTTTGTTACTCGAGACTAATTCCATTTTACTTCTTTTATTTGCGACGCACACGCCCGACTTCCCCGGGTCCACACTGCCCCCGCAACTTTTGGTCCTTTGAGCCGAAATGGGAAGATATGGACTAATTCTTGTCCAATCGCTTCCAAACATTGGAAACGGTTTGTGACCTCAGGGTAACAAAACCACAAAAGCGCTCAAAAATCAAAATTCAAATTCAAAGGAAAAATTCGACAAAACCAGGAGTTTACCAAGCCAGTGTACCAAAATTGGCATGTAAGATGTGCAACAGTACGGAGCACAAATTACGAAATTGCCAAAAATTGCGTAAGCTGTCCACTTCAGCAATATTTACTCTCTGAATTGGCTGTCGGTGGATACCGTGACACGATACACTAGCCCATTTAATTGCAGCACGTGCCACGCAAGGCAGAACACCTTGCTCCATCTCCCGACAGCACAACCGAAGACAACTCAAAAGTGGACTTAAAACGCCACCAACAACACACCTTCAACCTCACAGCAGGCTAGGGCAAGGAAGAAGTCTGAAAAAAGGCAAGATAATATTAATAACGTCTCTTCAAGTCATGCTGAAACAACTAAGGGGTGCTTTTAGGAACAGCGTGTGTCAATATATACTAAATTGGCGTGAAATTTTCCGCCAGAGCGCTGATTGACTCTGAGTCCGAATGCTCCTTCATAACAGAAAAATTAAAGAAGAGAATAAACCTTCCATCCCAACGTTTGCATGTGCAATTGTCGGGTATAAATAATACGCTATGCGCACAGATAAAAGGGTCATGTTCGATTAGGTTAAGCTCTCTTACAGATAAGAAATTTTTCATTAATGAACCAGTCGACCTCATACTCGGAGGCAACGTCTATCCCTAGATTATACTGAATGGTATAAAGAAGAACGTTTTAAATACGCTTCTCGTCCAAGAAACCGTCTTCGTATTGATTTTAAATGGTCGTGCAGAAGCACCGCACCCAACTAATACACGGGTATCCTTTTTTAACGAAATCAGCTTAAACAAGCAATTAACCGCATTCTGGGAACTTGAGAGCATACCTACGAAAAAGGCCCTGACTGAAGATAATGCCTATTGCGAGGCACTACACAAAACCACAACGGAAAGGAATTCTGACGGGAGGTACACAGTCGTCCGAAAACCCTCTGCTTGGCCCCTGCTCTCAATTCTACCGCAATGAGACGCGCCTAGCCAAGACAACGGCCCTACAGACGGAATGCAAGAGGGTACTGACAGAACACGTCACATTAGAACAAATGTCCAAGGTGCACACCGTAGTACCACCACAATCAACCGATTGCTATTTCTTACCGCATCAAGCGGTGATTAAAGAGGAAAGCACAACGACTAAAATAAGGGTCGTATTCACCGCTTCGTGCCCGACTTCCAACGGCACGAGCCTAAAGGATGTCGGCCCAGTACTTCAAGCCGACTTAACAACACTACTCCTCCGAAGGAGATTTTTCAAGTACGTTTTTAACAGGGGCATTGAGAAGATGTACAGGCAAATCTGGGTAAAGGAAAACCAAACCCAATACCAACGAATAGTTTTTCGCCTCAACGCTGGTGATCCTGTCAACGTATATGAGCCCAACACGGTAACCTTGGGGGTCAACTGTGCCCCCTATCTAGCGATCAGAACCCTACATCAACTTGCAGGTGACGTCGAATCGTCGCTGCCAATCGCATCGCACATATTACGAAACAGCATGTACGTCGATGATGTCCTTGCAGGGAGGCATATTATCGAGTCCGCAATCACCGCTCGCGATGAAATCACAGCTGCATTAAATTCAGCAGGATTCCCTCTGCGAAAATGGACCACTAATTGCAATAGGATACTACAGGGAATACCCAAACCTCACAGGCTTACGGAAGACTTTCTGGAGTTCGAGAACGCAAGCATGGTAAAAACCCTAGGCATCCGTTGGAACGTGCACTCCGACTACTTCTACTTTACCGAAAAACAATCGCAAATCAGGACATAGTTACAAAAAGGGCAATACTATCTGCCATCGCCAAACTCTTCGATCCTTTAGGTAGGCTCGCCCGAGTTACCATCGTAGCCAAGATCATCATGCAAAACATTTGGCTGGAGGGGGCGGATTGGGACGAAACGGTATCCACAATCACTCTAGATCGATGGCAAACCTTTATGCAGGGGTACCCCGCGGTTAACCAGATTCGGATACCTCGGTGGGTGCACTTTACCCCAATACACGATATAGAAATTCGAGGCTTCTGTGACGCATCCGAAATAACCTACGCGGCTACGGTCTACGTACGAGCTCAGATAAAGGATAATATCTACGTTGGTCTACTCTTGGCGAAAACAAGAGTAGCACTAATCAAAACAATTTCATTACCAAAATTACAATTATGCGGTGCCGTCTTTCTGGTTGAAACTTTGGAAACAGTGATGGAGAACCTGAACATAGGCACATTCAGCATTCACCTATGGACAGATCCGACCATCGTCTTAGCATGGATTCGAAAACCTCCTTGTTCCTGGTCAATATTTGTAGGTCACTACAAAAATCGTGGAAAAGGTAGGAACTAAAGCCTGGCATCTTGTCGAGTCCGCATCAAATCCAGTGGACTTAGCAAGCAGAAGCCTTTCAGCCACGGACTTAATCGAAAACTTTTGTGGTGGAAGGGACCTTCTTGGCTGCAAGAAGGCAAAGCGAAATGGCCATCTCAGGACGAACAGGACTATCGTACAAACATAGAAGAGAAAGGAGTTCAAGTTCATGCAGCAATAAACACCAACAATAGTCGGGATATCCTTGATCGATTTTCCGATCTATCGAGGGCATTGCGGGTCATTTCCTACAGCATGAGATTCTCGAATAGAACTCATCCTAAAACAAAAGCGTCCTTTAGAGCGGAGTCTCATCAGATTTTGCCCGACGAAATCAAGCTACGACTAGCCGCCTCATCACGATATACCAGAAAAACCACTATTCTGAGGAAGTGAACTCTCTGAGAGCTAGGAAACCCATCGCGGCTAAGAGCTAAATCTTTTCTCTAAACCCCTTTATCGACGAAAATAATGTCCTACGAGTTGAGGGTCGTCTCAACGCATCCATGGACCTTCCATTCAACGAGCGTCACCCGATAAGACTCGTTTACGCCTGCATTCACTCGCTTTCTGGTTCACTTTGTCCACACCATTTCCCTACATGGCGAAAACCAGCTAATGCTGTGGCTCCTTTGCACGCAGTATTGGATCCCGCCGGTCAAAAAAATGATTCGATCCATCATTCATAATTGCAAGGCCTGCACGCAATTCCGCAAACGTTCCCCAACACAACTCATGGGAATTCTCCCTGCGGAACGCACTACCTTTTCTCGGGCCTTTAAAAATACCGGGGTGATATTAATTTTTTTAATATTAATATTTGATATTAAGTCCTACAGCGGACGAGGATGCCGCATGTCATAGGCTATGTTTGCCTCTTTGTCTGCTTTGCGACTAAGGTGATTCATTTAGAGGCTACAAGCGACCACACTACCGCGGCGTTCCTAGCAGCGTTTGGTCGGCTTGCCGCCAGACGAGGATGCCCGAAAAACCTCTATTCCGACAACGGAACGAACTTTGTCGGAGCGTTCAGGGCTCCCCGCTCCGAGTTTAAGGCGTTCCTCGCCAACGCGCGCAACCAAACTCTCTAGTACCAAACCCTCACATGGCATTTCATACCAGCATCTGCTCCTCATATGGGCGGGCTGTGGGAAGCGGGAGTCAATAGTTTGAAAACTCGTTTCAAGAAGATCGCATCGGATCATAAATTCACCCTCGAAGAGTTTAGTACCTTTCTTTGTAGTTTTGAGCCATGTCTCAACTCACGCCTCCTTAGCCCATCTTCAAATGACCCGTCCCACTCGGAGCCACTTACCTCGGACACTTCCTAGTCGGGGGCCATCTACTAGCGCCACCCGAGATCGACGTCAGCGAGAATCGCGCATCACTCGTCAATCGATGGGAAAAGCTTAAGGCGCTGTATCAAACCTTCTGCAAACGATGGAATACTGATTAAAGCCGCTTTCAATATCCGACACACATTGTCAATGGTTATGAGTGTTTTGCCGGTATAGCAGTGATTAGCTGCACCAAAAAAAAACGGCAATCTCGAATAGTGTGTATAGATCGGCAGCAACGCTAGGGTTTAATGTAGTTGAAGACCGTATGTAAAGCGGTAGCCAATAGAGGAATGTATAACTAACAAGTTTAGCAAAAAATAGACATCAAGAGAATTCGATGATACCAGGAACTGCCAGAGTGCGAAATATACCAACAGCATTACGTGCTTGATGTGTATTTACCTGCGATCTTATAAGTGCCAAGATGGGTGTACTTTCAGATGCACGATGATTGATTTCAGTATAATCGTCTGCATAACTACGAATGCCAATGTTCGCTACAAAGTTAGCCACAACAGATGTGTTTAGGCCCGAAGCCTAAATTCATATCAACTCGCGCCACCCTAATAGCACCTCTTTATCGACCACTAGTTCGCCCACATGCATGTATATGTGTACGGACAACATAACCCTACCTATGAACACATATACATGCATGTCGGTACAACTATGTGGGGAAGCTTCCCCTTAAAACCGGAGACTTTTTCTGCGGTTCAACGGTTGTCCTCGACAAGGCAACCGTCTACTTTTCCAGCGATCGTTGAGCGAACCACAGCTAAAACCGTCCGAGGAGCCCCGCCACATTTTATTATACAAGCCTTTCTTTTTCTTTTTGTTCTAAATTTAACCTTAACACAATTGTGGTGCCTCCACTCCATTGCCGAGTTTGCGACACACCACAATTGTACATGGTCCATTCTCCCCGAAAAAGGAACCAACGCCAGTACAAAGATACAGTCCACATCCATTAAATTTTACACTTAATACGCATTTTTTGGTGATATTTTTGGATAATTTTGGTGATACGCGCCTTCCAAATTAAGCGGAAAGTCATACAAAGAGGTGATACCAGTTTTTATTCCGTGGTGATACACTAAACATTTTTATTGGTGATATACACTCTTGGTGGTATTGGTGCAGTTTTTTGGTGATACGCGTTATCAACGTTATTCAACAATTTTCAAAAAAATCATCTGGTGATACATTACTGGTGGTACTTTACGTCGTCCACATATACACAACACTTGGTATACTCGTGCAATACAAATCACTACAAACTTCACGCAGCTACGTAAGTAAGTGTATATATTTCTTGCCACTTTTTTTTTTGTTAGTTTTGTGGTTAGTTTTTTATATAAAAAGTGCCGCGAGTGCTCCGAACCACGAAACAGTGGAAAGTGAAAATTATCAGTGACCAGTCTGTGCGATATAGTGCCTCAATTTTTGTTTTGTGCAATTGCTTTCCCCCTACCGTGTATCGATCCGGAGTATTCCAAGACCACGGCAAGTTAATACACAAAGGTACCATAACCCCACTTTTTTGAAGGCACCAAATATTTTCTGTGAAAGCAATTACTGTGAGTCTGCACGAATATATCCACTCACGCGCACAATAATTTCTTTTTCAAAAACTTTAGCACTGGTAATTTTCACTAATTCAAAACATTCGTTGATATATTGCGCACTTTGCACTTTGTCCTCGGCATACAACCCCCTGACAAATAAATTACCACATATAACAATATATACATATATAAATTTGCGTGCGGGTGGCGAGTAAGCCACACGGGTGTTTTATTCTTCCCTGGGAAAAATCAGACGATTCGGCCAAGTGTGACCCAAACCACATAAATCGCGCACAATCTACTAGAACATCGTAATTAACACCAAGTCATTATACAAACACATAAATACATATACGTTTGGGTGGCGAGTAGATCTTTGAAAATTTTGTTTGTCCTAAAAAATCAGACGAGTCTGCCAAGTCTGACCTACCTAAATAAATAAAAGCGATCTTTTAAAACATTGTCTCCATTTTTGTTCAAAGGATTAATTTGTCTTTAGTTCGGTAGGAATAATTTGTTGAGAAAATGGAAAATTATGTCCGATCAGCTGAGGTAATCACAGAGTTTGAGAAACAGTACAGCCTTATTCCAGAGGAACATCATAATAAGCACACTCTCGCGATACAGCAAGAAGAGTTGCGCTCCTTATGGAAGCAGGTTAAGTCTGTGTTTGACTCACTGATGGGATCAGACGATGTCGACGCAAATGATGTGTTGGCCATCCGGAAAAAGCATATGACTACCTACTCAATATATATGCGATGCTCATCCACAATATCTGCTGAGGCAGAGAAATTTAAAAAATTAGAAAATAGTGCCATCCCTGAGCAAGTACCCCCAGCCGCACCTCGCGGGCATAAGATCCGCATCCTTCCTTGCGACACGGGGATTTTCAAAGGTGATTATTTATCATGGCCAACCTTTCGTGACCTGTTTACGGCCATATACATAAATAATTCCGACCTACAGGGGGTGGAAAAACTATTCCATCTGAACAACAAGACACAGGGCGAGGCCAAAGATATTGTAAAAAAATGCCCTCTAACAAATGATGTGTTCGATATGGCCTGGAAAAACCTGTGCGAAAGGTATGAAAACAAGGGTATATTAGTCAACACGCATTTGCAAATTCTTTGTGGGAGCGCGTTAAAGAAATTACATAGCGATATAAACAATTATCTATCGTCCCTCAAGTGTCACAAAATCGACACAAATCCAATTGGGATGCAATACTAACATATTTGTGTTCGACAAAATTACCGGAGAGTACCTTGGCTCTATGGGAACAAAGCATAGACCATAAAATGGACATATCTAAGTGGGAAGATATGGACAAGTTTCTATCAAATAGGTTTCAGACACTGGAAACAGTGTCTAGCTTCACCGGCACTAACGCCCAAAAGGGACAAAAACCAGCAAATACTCGGCATACAACCGAAACCCCCATAAAAAGACTTGGTGCCTTCCAAACGAAGGTATCAAAACCTACTTCAAAATCGACATCAAGGGTTTTTTGTAAAATGTGCAAAGCTGAACACAGGTTACGGAATTGTCCCCGATTCTGTGATCTGACCCCAGTGGAGAGAATCAACTTCATCAAATCCACGGGGGTATGCCTGAACTGCTTATCCCCAGAACACACAGTGTCGAGGTGCACCAATTCGTACAACTGTGCCAAATGCCACTCTCGTCACCACACGCTCCTGCATGCGGATACAGTTCAGCAAACTACGAGGCGCAATCCATTTAAAGACGCGGATAATATCCCGTCAACTTCAGCACAAGCACAAAGAAGACAGCAATCGGGGCACCCACATTCTTCTGCGAACCAGAATGTAAATTCCTGTCATGCTAATTCCAGCACAGGCGTGCTGTTAGGAACTGCTCGCGTACACATTCATCATAATGGTACCGACTTCTCCGCGCGGGCACTAATTGATTCAGGGTCTGAATGCTCTTTCATGACAGAAAGACTAAAACGCAGAATCAATTTGCCGGCAAGGAAAATGCATGCCCAAGTTTCAGGCATCACCAACGCAGTATCTGCTCAAGTTAAAGAGGTATCCACCATCGAGCTACGTTCATCAGTAGACCCATGCTTCAGCTTGACTACTCCTGTTCTAATTTTAGCCAAACTAACTAGGAATCTGCCAACCTGCCATATCGAAACAATGACTATGCAGGCATTCCCAGACTTAGTTTTGGCAGACAAGAGGTTCTACGTCAATGAAGATATAGACCTCATACTTGGTGGAGACATATATCCCCAAATTATACTAAGCAGTCTAAAAAAGAATGTACTAAATACACTTCTGGCCCAAGAGACAGTGTTCGGTTGGATA